>NW_007382143.1:0-7738 GCF_000475195.1 Diaphorina citri | reverse complement strand
TAAAGATAAACTTGAAAAAATAATAGTGGATAGTGGTTCGAGTCTAAGTGATGCCATAGAATTCAGCACCAAGGACATTTTGTTAAAATTTTATATGTACTTCAAAGAACAGTTGTCCCAAAGTTACTCCAATGCACTTCATTTTAACCGCTAAGGATTGACATTAGTGGATCCACTCAACACACTATTTTAAAGATTATGGATCGATATTAGTGGACAAGATCCACTCAGGACTACTTACGTGTTGAACACGGATGATTCCTTGTTGGAATTCTTGCACCTTTCCAGAGTATCACCTCCTGATTTGATGTGAGGAGACTTTCTCAACTCATCTTCTATTTTAGCTATGGACAAGCAAGACATAAAATTACATTTATTTCTAGGATTGTTATCCTCAAAATTGTTTGAAAATTTGACCATAATAGTACTTGGAACTTCTAAGTCACTTCTAACTTAGTACTAAGAGTTTGACTAACTTCTTTAGCCGGTCCCGTCTCTGAACCGGTAGCCTTTGCCCATTTGTCAGTTGTCACAGCTGTCAGGCGGGGCATCTGCGTGTCGCGAGGGTACGCCCTAATAGTATTATCAGAGTCATGAACAGTTTCCGAGGCCTTCTCTGGACTTTGTTGTACTATCATTTTGATGTTTAGAACATATTGTTTTACTGGATCCGGATGCCTTTCCTGCAATCTAACCCTCACTATTTATTCGGGCTTGGGACCGGTTGTTGAATATGCTGGATTGCACACCCCTCAAGCTAGTTTATAATAAATAAGTAGGTAATAGGTATAAATAGGCAGTGGTAATAGTAATAAGGTACATGGTTAACATGCAGTGTCGCACCCAGCAATAAGTTCCACTGTGAACTTTCCAAGATACTTTACCTGGACAAGGCTCACCTTTCAATATATTGCACTTAAGTTGTTCTTTAGGAATAGGCCGAGGTCCTGTGCCCATGGTGGGTGCTTTATTATTCGGAATGGAATCTGCCTCGCTGTCCACATCTGGAATCATGGAATTAAAAAAGGTCTTCGGATAATGTTCGTTCTCGGAACGGGTGGCTTTCTCCTATCCTGTCTTTATCCTCTCTTCGATTTCGGGACGATAATACCTTAGCAGTTACGGTTCCCTATATCCAAAATCCCAATTTCTTCAAGTAAACCTTTTTACAAATGACCACGTCAAAATTACGCTAATAAATTTTCATGTCGCTACTTGGATCCAAACCCCCTCGGATTACTAGTCCAATGTTTTACTTTTTTTTTTGTACAATATCTGCCCACTTTTCTGCAAACTTGGCACGGTTATGTATTTGAGTGTTAACTTGTTAACTCAAATACTGTGACAAGTTTGAAGAAAAATCGGCTGATTATTTCATGTATGGTGGTTTAATGAACATAGTCTGTGGAACCAAAGAGGACTTGAGGAAAAAACTGACCATCGAAAATTTGACCCGATTAAATTACTTTCCTTCCTATAAGGATAAGGAAAGTAAAAAGTTCTCAAGTTCTTCACGAATGACTTGAATGATTGATTTAGATTTTAGATCAGATGTACTCACCAGCGTCAGTTTTGTTAGTAGAGCTAGAGAGAGCGGAATGGTTGTCAGCATCCATGAGGTTGATATTGGTGACCGAATCTTTCTGTAAGCTTTTCAACAGGGTATCCAATCGTTCTTCTGGTACTCCTATAAAACAGAGTTATCAGTTAGATCAGAGTTCGAATTTCAGTGGTATAGTGGTAAGGTGGACTCTCAAGTCATAAAATTTAGCGTAGGTAGTGTATTAAGCGGGGAACACCATTTGTAATATTAATTGGGTCAAGCATAAAAGCATAATTGCTTGTCACAATTAAAATTCCCTTTTTACTTTCCTTATAATCCTTCCAACACAGGTTGGAAGGATTGGGGTTTAAAACCCTTTGGACGCATAGAAATAATATCTGACACATAGAAATATCTGGGTTCCTTCTGCCTTCCCTAAGTAGTCCACAGAAAATAATAGTTTTTTTTTCTAACTCGCTCACCTAAAATCAAGGAAAAAGAAGCACATGTTGTTTACCTGGAACGGACGTTTTTCTCTTGACAAAGGGACTAGTATTGCTCGAGCCTTGGTCGTCGGACAGGTCCGAAATCAAAGGCTTCGAGTTTATCTTGCTCGCTATGGAGGAGGTAGTACTTCGGATGCTACCATTGGCAACACTGCTGCTTGATACTTGACATTCGGAGGATGTGCCACCTCCCGCACTACTGGTACCCGGAGGTTTCTTGTCTCTGGAAATTCAAACGGGTTGAGTCAGAACAGGGAACAAAATAAAAGGTACTTAGACCCTCCCATTTCATTACTTTATATCACCGTTGTATCTCATTAGGAGTCATTAGTATAATGTAGCTTGGATGGGAATAAAGGCAGCAAAAATAATGGAAATAAACGTAGCAATAGTTTGCTTTGATTATTAAGGAGCGCGGCAGCGATCCGGCCCGCCAAGTCAAAATCTGACAGCGCTACTAATGACTACTTACTACATTGCAAGTTAAAATAACGCCAGTAAATTACTAACGTCTATCTATTTATTACGATATTTTTGTGTCTAAACTATGAGTGCCCTATTAAAAAAAAAGTTCAAAAGCTCTGAGAGAGGATAATTTTTATGCAATTACGATATCTATGTTTAATTATGCAATCATATGTATGATTGCATGTATGATTGCACCCTTGCTTGTCTATTCAAAGTTAGAAAGGAGGTCTACAAAGTTACCAAACTTTCAATCAAGTATTTATTTACCTCTGTCGTTCGCGCAGGACATGGGATTGCCTTCTGGCATACCTCTGACTGGGTCTTCGCTCAAACTGTACCGTTCGTCTGGCTCTGTTCAACTGAGTGGTCTGGAATTCTGTCTTGCCACTGAAAAAGAAAATATCATTATAGATATAGCCCATGCCATTGACACGAAGTTTTGATCGTTCGAGGAATAAATTTTTATTAATTTATTTTTAGACTCCAACAACACCAACCTAAGAGGTGTAAACGCGTTAGACTTTTGATCTGGAGGTTAGTGTATCGAATTCATGTCAAGTCATATAATTTATCAAGGTGTATATTTGTGACAAGCATTTATATATGCCTAACATAATTTTGCAGTAACAAATGTCAGATTATTTGACCATCCAGCCACATTTTCCAACTTCCTAACATAGCTAAATTTATCTTTAATTTTGAAGTAAGAAAAGGCTTACCTATATCTAAATCGTGATCCCATTCTAAAGAAATTCTGGCGGGCAGAAGGTCCCTTGACCGGGCCTCTTAATCTGAAGAACGCATGATGTTCCACGGCACACTTCCACAGGTGCTTACATGCTTTCTCATTATGTAATCTGGAATAGAAGAGGTGTAAAATAGTGAAATAATTATATAATCCATCTAATGATTCTAAAGCTGTGTCCACACATAGTCGACTGAACTTGTCTATGCTGCCTCGACGACATAGGATCACCTCGTCGATCGACGGCGCCGCCTATGTGTGGACATAGCTTATTAACAGTATAAGTAGTACTTTATGCCGGCAACTCACGCTCCGACTGTCTGTCAAACCTTCGCGCTGGAACGAGAGTGGCTTCTGACCTAGACGTTATGAAGACTGAAAAGTTGTTTTTTGTTGTTGTTTACAAATGCAAAGGAATTATCTTTAGGTCATTTTCCTTTAAATGGTTATGTGGTTGTATTTGTAAGTTTTTGGCAATCCATATCTTCCAAGACATTTTCATATGCACTCAGCCTATGACATTTAAGAATCCGGTTGTCACCTACCTGAACACAAACGTGTGTTCTTGTTCTCTCCCCTGGTCATCATCTTCTACTACAATCAACGTCAACTTCTTCTTTTTGAAGTCCAACTTCCCTATTTTGGGCCTGGAAGAGTCAAAATCAAAACAAAAATAGATCAGTTGCGCTTACTTGGGTGTGGTCATTTTCCTTTAAATGGTTATGTGGTTGTATTTGTAAGTTTTTGGCAATCCATATCTTCCAAGACATTTTCATATGCACTCAGCCCATGACATTTAAGAATCCGGTTGTCACTGGTCATTTTCCTTTAAATGGTTATGTGGTTGTATTTGTAAGTTTTTGGCAATCCATATCTTCCAAGACATTTTCATATGCACTCAGCCTATGACATTTAAGAATCCGGTTGTCACCATCTAAATCGTGATCCCATTCTAAAGAAATTCTGGCGGGCAGAAGGTCCCTTGACCGGGCCTCTTAATCTGAAGAACGCATGATGTTCTACGGCACACTTCCACAGGTGCTTACATGCTTTCTCATTATGTAATCTGGAATAGAAGAGGTGTAAAATAGAGAGTGAAATAATTATATAATCTATCTAATGATTCTAAAGCTGTGTCCACACATAGTCGACTGAACTTGTGTATGCTGCCTCGACGACATAGGATCACCTCGTCGATCGACGGCGCCGCCTATGTGTGGACATAGCTTATTAACAGTATAAGTAACATTAGTTTTTACTCAGAGTTTCAATATTTTTAGACTTCCCTATCTTGAGTCTGGAACACCATTCAGAAACAGAAAACAAGATTTTTTTCTTCAAGTCATACATGGTGTTTAAAACATGATAACTGGCTATCTTGTTAATACGTTGGACTTAAGATCTGGAGGTTGGTAGTTTGAGTCCAAGTCATCATAATTATGTTGTTACAAATATCGGATTTTTTGACCACTAGGCCATTTTTCCGGTCATCGTATAAATTATGGAGATGTGAATATAAATTATGGAGATGTGACGAGCATTTTAGTAAGCCTAACATGATTAAAATTCCTTTACTCGTTTGTTCTGCCCTGTGCCATTTTTGACGTTAACTTACCAGAAGAACAGTCCAATTTTCTGCACCCCTTCAAACACTAGAATACCGGTTGGTGTCAAGCCCAGTGCATATTCATTTCCATCCTTCCCTAATACTGTGTGGTTGTCTACGCCATACATCTCCAGCCACTTGACTTTGCTTAGGTAGTTCATTTCGGCTTGTGCTGGTGAGAGTCCTCTGCAAAAGAGGGAACCAAATCCATTAGGCCACTTGACTTTGCTTAGGTAGTTCATTTCGGCTTGTGCTGGTGAGAGTCCTCTGCAAAAGAGGGAACCAAATCCATTAGGTCAACAATGTCAACATTTATAAGAATGGTGTAGTAATAGGAGTGAAGTACATATTTGTTCTGGACACTTTGGAGAAATCCCGGCAGTAATCAAACCCGGGTTTCCCGCATACAAGGATCACTTTCTCTATCTCCCAAGGACACTTTGGAGAAATCCCGGCAGTAATCAAACCCGGGTTTCCCGCATACAAGGATCACTTTCTCTATCTCCCAAGTTGTTGTTGTTTTTGCCGTATCAAATTAAAGGTCTTTTTACCAGGAACACGAAAATGGTGGTGCAAATTTTGTCCAGAAAAATCTGAAAAATTTCGAGAAATTACAGAGAAATGCCAATAATAATACTGACAATATACGAGAGAAACCTAGAGAACAACAAGAGGGCAATAGATTCAAAACCAATAATAAAAGGAATCCAATCAAACAGAAAAACAATAACCGACAGAAGAAAAATATCAGTACAAAGACCAAACCGCAGAACACGGCTTCTCAAAATCAAATCGAGAAAAACGGCAATCAATCGATTAAGGAAAATGAATGCCACCCTGTAATTCCTAGAAACAAAGTTATAGACATGCACCCTATTCCATCTCAGAATGCTCCAACCACAACCATGCCAACATCTTTTATCCACTGGCCCGTGTATCCCGATGTTCCTGGACATCGAGTTGAGTCGACCCCGCCCCCCGGTCCGGTCCCAATACCTATGCAACCACCTCCTTGGCTCTCACAGTTACATGTTCATCCGTCAACTCAACAACAAATTGTATTCCGGCCGCCGCTGCCATTGCCGCCACCGCCGCCGATTCCTGTACATAGTGCTAATCCTTTCCATGAGAGATGGCGCACGAACTTGAATCCTGTCTTCACCCATCTGGAAAACAATGGTCACTTCAGCGGTGAACACAGCCCACCAAATATGATGGATTTTCAAACCGGTCTGACGTCTCATCAGTAAAGATGAAGATGACTGGATGTCTGAGCCGTGCGGCTGATCGACAAATACATGCAAACAAGTCCAACGCCTCTCGTAAGAAAAAAGAAATCAGAATTTTTTATCAAAATGTCCGCGGGTTAAAAACTAAAACAAAGGAATTTTATTTAAATCTCTTAGCTGAAGACTATGATATGGTTTCCTTAGTAGAATCCTGGTTGAGTCCAGATGTAGGCTCTAACGAAATTTTTGATTCGCGCTATACTGTTTTCCGTCAGGATCGAGATCCATTTAAAACAGGGAAAAAAAGAGGCGGTGGACTCGTTTTTGCAATAAAAAATGAAATATCTGCTACTCATATTGCACAGTGGGACTTATGTAATGATCTCCTTGAGATGATGTGGGTTCAAATTAAACTATTTGGTGTACCTATTTATGTTTGCATTATTTATCTACCTCCACATCAGAATTCTAAAAAGGAGATTGCTGTAAATCTCTTCACTAAGTCGGTATTAGATCATGACTTACAAAATAATTGTATATTTTTGCTAGGAGATTTTAACTTACCGGAGTTCTCAGAACAAACTCAATTGAACCCTCCTCATCCAGTCACAATATTTAGAACATTTACTGATTTACAGCTTTTAGAATCAGTGAATAATGTTAAAAATAAAAACAACAGAACTTTAGATTTATGCCTGACAAACATAAGAGAAATTTTCCGGCTCAAAAACAAATGCTTGGATCTTGAAGTTATTCAGACGAACGGTCTTGTAAAAGAAGATAAACATCACCCTGCTTTGGAGGTGAATCTTAATTATAAAAATAAAATAAATCAATTAAGAGCCAAGAATAACAGCAAAACAAAATATTTTGCCTTTAACAAAGCTGACACAGATGTTTTAAAGTCGGAACTTGAAAACGTCCAATGGGATGATGTACACCATATTGATTGCCCCAATAATTTACTCGAAAAAATATATTCCAAGTTAAATGAGGTTTTTATTAAGGTTGTCCCACTGTGTAATAGTAGACAAAAAAGCCGTTTATTCCCAGAGTGGTGGAGTGCCGATACAAAGCGACTTTTTCGGAAAAAAGAAAAACTGAGAAAAATATCACAGAAAAGCCCCGAAGAACTCACCGAATATAAGAAACTTAGGAAAGATATTAAACGGGATATTAAATCAGACCATCAATGTTATATTCAAAATTTGACTAGAGATTTCAAATCCGACAGTAGTCGGTTTTGGAAATATGTAAAGAACGAGAGAGCGAAAAGCAAAAACTTAAATCTCACTTACAAAGGACAATATCTAAAAACGGCAAAGGAGGTTACAGATGCCTTTGCTAACCATTTCATGTCCTCATTTAAACCTTGTTCTCCTAACCTACATAATTTCAACTCAGTAAACAACAATATTCACCATATAGAAATACCAAAATTTACCGAAAAAGAGGTGCTAGATGAAGCTGTAAAAATGAACCCTAATAAACCTGCTGGGTTAGATGGCATCCCACCGAAAATAGTTCGTCTCTGCGCTTCGCCACTCGTCAAACCGCTTACTTTATTATTTAATTTGAGTATTGAATCGAACGTGTTTCCCGACAAATTTAAGGAAACAGTTATCACTCCTGTGCCCAAGA
>NW_007382142.1:6049-8722 GCF_000475195.1 Diaphorina citri | reverse complement strand
ATACGACTTTACAATATCACTTAACTAGTAGGTAATTTTATTTACAAAAGTCTAATAATTAATGAGGAAACTAATCGGTAAAAAGTACTTAAAGATAATAACGATAATAATAACAATAATAATAGCACCACTTTATTGTCTATCGATTCGAAAGTTATTCAGAACAAGGACGCACAACTCCCCGAGCGTAAGTATTCTACCAAGTGCTCCCGACCACAATATTAGCAAGACTGTTGAAAGAGAGGATCGGCGGGAAGCACTCTGGGCTCGGAACTACCGCTACCCCTCTGTCCTCCGCCTACACTTTTTCTGGATACTTAAACTCTATATGGGTGAAATGCTGACGACCGTACACTGGTTGTCCTTGTTCCGATGCTTTATCGGTTTCATATTGTAGCGCCCACATATACAGGGTGTCCCAGAATTTATGCTTTAATTGATTTTCTCGGAGCCTGTTCGAAATTTCGAAAAACAAAAAAAACCGTAACTTTTTGATTTTTGAAGCGGACATTTTGGCAATATCGCGATTCGCGAAAAATTTCGCGAAGTCCGCGAATCGGGTACAAACTTTGGATTTTTAAATTAGAACCCCTATTTTTATTGCATATTCGTTTTCTACGTTAAATTTGAAGTATAATCGACTACTCACTCGATTTTTTGCGATTCGCGGTTTTCGCGGAATTCGCGAAAAACGCGAATCACAAAAGTGCTTATAAAGTACAAGTATGACCTATCACATCTGAGTGTTTTTTGCTCCCAAATCTTATGGTCTCATTATTTTTTCGATTTGGTCCAATATTTCGCTGTTTGCGATTTGCGCGGTGTTCGCGAAATCCGCGAATCCTACATGTTTTCTAAAGGTACGTGTGTGACATATCAAATCATGCTATTTTTTACTTCTAAATCTTGTGGTGATATTATTTTTTCAATTCACTTTATTTTTGACTGTTCGCGGTGTTCGCGAAATCCGCGAACAGTCAAAAATGAAGTGAATTGAAAAAATAATATCACCACAAGATTTAGAAGTAAAAAATAGCATGATTTGATATGTCACACACGTACCTTTGGAAAACATGTAGGATTCGCGGATTTCGCGAACACCGCGCAAATCGCAAACAGCGAAATATTGGACCAAATCGAAAAAATAATGAGACCATAAGATTTGGGAGCAAAAAACACTCAGATTTGATAGGTCACACTTGTACTTTATAAGCACTTTTGTGATTCGCGTTTTTCGCGAATTCCGCGAAAACCGCGAATCGCAAAAATTCGAGTGAGTAGTCGATTATACCTAAAATTTAACGTAGAAAACGAATATGCAATAAAAAATAGGGGTTCTAATTTAAAAATCCAAAGTTGGTACCCGATTCGCGGACTTCGCGAAATTTTTCGCGAATCGCGATATTGCCAAAATGTCCGCTTCAAAAATCAAAAAGTTACGGGTTTTTTTGTTTTTCGAAATTTCGAACAGGCTCCGAGAAAATCAATTAAAGCATAAATTCTGGGACACCCTGTATATGTACATACATACATATGCAGAGTATTCGAAAAGTCTTGGAGCTATACTAGTAACTAGTGGTTGACCCGTTCTTTGTACGGGACCACCACACACACACACACACAAACACACCCCTCCCACACACACACACACCACAGGTTGAAAGCCAAGTTGTTTTCGAAATTTCGAACAGGCTCCGAGAAAATCAATTAAAGCATAAATTCTGGGACACCCTGTATATGAGATCAGAGCTCATTTGTGTGAGAAAATGTGAAGAAAATCCCCCAAATACAAGTTTTTTTGGTTTTTTGGCTTTGTTGATTTTCTGGACAAAATTTGCACCACCACTTCCGTGTTCCTGGTAAAAAGACCTTTAATTTGATATATAGGTCGACCAGGTTTGGATAAGTCCTTCTATGGGGTCAGACACACAGACACCGAAGCTAATACAATAGTCCGTCCCTATACCTTTTATTATTACTATTGTAATTCAATAAAGGAAGGACGGACTAAAAAATGGTTTTTGGGGGATTTTTTTCACATTTTCTCACACAAATGAGCTCTGATCTCGAAATTTGTCGCGACGACCTATGAACTCAAAGCGAGAAAGTTTTAGATAACACTTCAGTCGATCATTTAAGACCGGTTTAAGCGTCACCTATGTTAAGCTACGCCGAGCAAAGCCAATAAATGGATGGGTGACTTAAAGTTAATTGAGTAATTGTGGGATTTTTTTTTCACATTTTCTCACACAAATGAGCTCCGATCTCGAAATTTGTCGCGACGACCTATGAACTCAAAGCGAGAAAGTTTCAGAAACACTTCAGTCGATCATTTAAGACCGGTTTAAGCGTCACCTATGTTAAGCTACGCCGAGCAAAGCCAATAAATGGATGGGTGACTTAAAGTTAATTGAGTAATTGTGGGATTTTTTTTTCACATTTTCTCACACAAATGAGCTCCGATCTCGAAATTTGTCGCGACGACCTATGAACTCAAAACGAGAAAGTTTTAGATAACACTTCAGTCGATCATTTAAGACCGGTTTTAGCGTCACCTATGTTAAGCTACGCCGAGAAAGGCCAATAAATGGATGGGTGACTTAAACATTATATTGGAAACAAAGGGAGAACGGGCTCTAGTCTTGATTTTAAATCATAACATGAAAGTAAAAT
>NW_007382142.1:544-5795 GCF_000475195.1 Diaphorina citri | reverse complement strand
GGATTTTTTTTTTTTTTTTTTTTCATGGGTGTCGTTGTAAACAAAATAATACCTACCTGAGCTAGTAATTTGTCTTTTGACAATTTTCTTGATTACTTCTCCACTGGTATTAGCACTGTGCTTTACATGTCTGAAGAAACTACGCGCTACTTTCTTTTCCAATTTCTCCACTTCTTGTTCCAATAAACATCTATTTCCTCTCAGATTCATTGCATTATATATTTGTATGAGAGACTCGTCTTGAATCAAGTCAAGTAGAGTATTCATAACATCTTGGTTGAGTTGCAAGTTGTTATTATTCCAAAGTGACAAGTCAATTTTGTCATTATTAACATGCTCCTGAACTTTACTGTCAATCAGTTTTTTATCATCTATAAGCCGTGTTTCTAGTTGATGCAAAGATCCTCCATTGCTATTGACTTTGTTAGATCCCTTTTCAATGCTATGATTTACTTGAGACGTTTTCATTGGACTGTAATCAATGCTACCAAGTTCCAAAGCTTCTTTATTCTTACAAACTGATTCTAATAATAATTTACCATCAGGATTATATCTGTCTGATATGACATGTTGACAAGAATATTGCTTAGTTGCCTTCGCCTTAGCTTGAACATCAAGAGATTTCATTTTCTCGTACTTTTCATACCTAACGTGGTTTTTGTCGGTAATACTTATGAACAAGTTCGTATCTCTTTGTTTCGTTGAACTGTTGTTCGATTTGGACGATCGGTGACATATTTTACTGTCAATTCTGTTAAGAATGTTTCCGGTCTTTGTCTTGGGGGAGTCCTTCATAGTTCTAATAATCTCTTTTGTTTTGTTGTATTTTTTAGGTTTCAAAATTTTCAACAAGTTTTGAGTGGTGTTGTTGACGTTTTTATTACATTTAACGCGTTTTTTAATTCGAAATTTCAATTTTCGAAATGTAGATGTTTTGTTGTCATAGGGTTTCTCAACATACATATTAGTAGTTGTGAAACTATCATTGTAAAATATTTCCGGGAAATGGTGTTTCATTGAAATCAAATCAAACTGAGAGATATTATTGATTCCGTACAGACCATACATAAGTTTAGAAGTACTGAATTTGATTTCAGATGAAGATGATGTAAGAGATAGCGGCGGGTGTTCTGTAAGACCTATTGGTGGAAGAATATTTTTAAGAGATGGCTTGTCAGATTCAGGAGTGGAAATGGGGTCGGAAATGTTTTCATTAAAAAATATAGGTCGAGATACTTTCTTCCAAGAAACTTACTATCTGAGAAGCTCCAGTGGAACTATGCTGTATTTTTTCATCAACAAGCGGGGCCCGTCCCTCCGGGAATTTTTCGATCTTGGTTAAGGAAAATCAATATTTATGTACCTACCTATTTTATTTAATATTCAGTTTATTATTATTCTTGATTTGGTGTTTTGGCACTAAAAACTGACCATCGAAATTTTGACCCGATTACATTACTTTCCTTCCTATAGGATAAGGAAAGTAAAAAAACACTAGGTAGGTACCTATTTATTAAAAATTCCTCAATACAATAATAGAAAATGAAAGTTCATACAGGTATCCAGAACTTACCTTTCTTTGCTGCCGTACTAATCACAATATTATTTTTCTCTTTGGTCATATTTTCTTTTACTGTACTTGGTAAGTTGTTGTTTAACATAATGTCTTGAGTATTGATCAAATTACTCATGGAAATATTTTGCATTACATTAGGTGGCATTTTGTTAACAATATTTGCGGCTTCTGTTTGCGTGAACTTTGATATATTCTGCCATATTTCACTTGGAACACTTTTCATGTTGTCATCATTGTTTGATATACGAGTATTTACATAGATCTTTCTTGAACTCAACATAGAATTGTTTGGGGTATTGGTGACTATAATGTTTACAGTTTCATTTGGTTTGTGGTCGACGATATTTTCTGTTAGGTTATTTATATTAGTTGGTTCAAGGGTGGAAATATTTTGGAACTCAGTTGCTACTATAAGACTTGTTATATTAGGGTTGGGATTAATATTTTCTATCGTACTACATTCAATATGATTATGATTTGATTTCGGAGCCGGAAAATTTTCCCATGTGCTTACCATCATAGGATTTGGAGTATTGGTGCTAGTATGATGTTCTATTGTACCTTGTACATAAGATTTTGAATTCTTAATATCTAAGTTTTCTTTTGAGCTTTCTATATTGTTCGATACATTAACGAAAATGTTTTTTTTTATACATAATGGGACGTTGAGGTTTTGTTTAGCGGTGGTAATACTTTCCTTAGTGCTTGTCATAGTATCTAGTGTATTTGAAGTGCCTGATTGACTAGTGACACTATTAGACAAGATGTTCATTCCTTTATATTCAATTGTATTTGACTCGGCAGTCACTGTTTCAGTGTAAACACGATTCACAAGACAAATATAATCTACTTGGGAAATACTATTGGTATTGGTTTTATTATTTGCAGGACAAGATGTAATTACAACATTAGTAGTAACAGACCGCTTGTATTGTGTTTTATTGCATTCACTCAAAGTATTAGCTTTACATTGAATGGATTTATCTGCAATATTCGACTCATAAGAAGCGTTTAGATTACCAGTTTGGATTTCTCCCAATACATGAAAGAAGTGTTGATTCTTCAGTTGATCATTTTTAGAATGACTTGATGATGTCACATGAGAAAGTGGTAAGTCCCAAGGATCCACCATAGCATTCAATCGCGTCGTATCATTGCTGGTAAACCCATAGGCAGTTTCCAAGCCAGGGATTGTAATATAGTTTGGGAAAGATTGACATCTCGTCAACTTTATACTACTCCTGTTGGGTTGTGGTGGTTTGGCGCTATCAAAGTGAACATTACTAAATTGTTTTATATTTTCCAAGGCTCGAGTTGCCTTCTCGAGTAAGAATTTTCCGATTTCCTTCTTTGTACGTATTTGACTAAGTCTTGAGTCTGGAAATAGATTCTTAGATAAATAATCTAAATATTCTAAATTACAGTGGTCTACCTGGGGGACCTTGAATAAGAAGAATACCAGCCTGAAATTTTCTTTACTCAAAAAATAGCAAAGGTTGAGTGCGCAGGACATCCACTCGTAAATTTTCGGCTTTTTTTCAAGAGGTTTGTCAGGGGAACTGAAAGCGAAGAGAGAAGGAAGGAGATGGTAAGTCGTTCCGAGAACGAACCATATCTGTTTAAAATGAAATTCGCCTCGGGTGGGAATCGAACCTACGACCTAGCACGTACAAGGGAGAAGCGCTTCCCTCCAAGCTAACTAGGCTGGAAATCGTGAGTTTTGCAATGTTCTTCTACAGTGTAACTAAACTAAAACAAGCAGGGTCCGTCCCTCCGGGAATTTTTAAGCCCGTATAGTGATTAGAGAAAATCAGTACCTATGTACCTACCTAATTTGTTTAATATTCAGTTTATTATAATTATTCTTGATTTGATTTTTAGTCCGTCCTTCCTTTATTATTACAATAGTAATAAAAAGGTATAAGGGACGGACTATTGTATTCGCTTCGGTGTCGTCTGTGTGTCTGTCTGTCTGTCAGTCAGTCTGTCCGTCTGTCAGTCTGTCTGTTCCCATAGAAGGACTTGTTCAAACCTGGTCGACCTATATATCAAATTAAAGGTCTTTTTACCAGGATCACGAAAATGGTGGTGCAAATTTTGTCCAGAAAACCATACAGCCAAAAAACCAAAAAAACTGGTTTTTAGGGGATTTTTTTCACATTTTCTCACACAAATGAGCTCTGATCTTGAAATTTGTCGCGACGACCTATGAACTCAAAGCGAGAAAGTTTTAGATAACACTTCAGTCGATCATTTAAGACCGGTTTTAGCGTCACCTATGTTAAGCTACGCCGAGAAAGGCCAATAAATGGATGGGTGACTTAAACATTATATTGGGAATAAAGGGAGAACGGGCTCTAGTCTTGATTTTAAATCATTACATGAAAGTAAAATCGAAAAATCAAATAAAAAAAAAAATAATAAACTAAAATTAAACAAATTATGTAGGTACATAGATAGGTACTGATTTTCTCTAATCACTACGGGCTAAAAAATTCCCGGAGGGACGGACCCAGCTTGTTATTACTATTGTAATAATAAAGGAAGGACGGACTAAAAATCGGATAGTCACTCATCCGTACATACGTACATACATACGTAGAGACCATGAGACAAACCGGTCTTGAGATATTTTGTATACAACCTTTTCCCATTTAAACCTGTGGTACATACATACGTACAGACCATGGGACAAAAACTCACTTTTTTGGAATCAGGGGATCCCAAAACGGATATTTCCACCCATTTCCCGATTTTGAAAATTTGGACCGATTGCAAAACTTTCTCATTACCTTGTATAGGTTCCCTTTACGTAAGGGTAATAGAAAGTAAAATTTTTCAACCAAAAATTGGCCGATTTCTTGACTTAGAAAAATTCTCAGCAAAAAAAAAAAAGTTCAATTTTCGTACACTTTTAAATGATCCCTTATTACATGGGGAGTATTTTGAGATAGAAAATTTTCGACCAAAAATCGGCCGCCATATAGGCGGCTTGGGACTTGGATTTTTTTTTTTTTTTTTTCAAAAACGTATGTTTTTTGCAAATGTAATAGAAAGTCGTGCGATGTTCACACCAGATTTTTTTTTTTTTTTTTTAGAGTTTTGACAGAGGGAACTGTAACTGCTAGAGTCTTATCGTCCCAAAATCGAAAAGAGAAGGAGGACAGGATAGGAGAAAAGGCAGCCGTTCCGAGAACGAACATTATCCCATCAGGATAAAGTCCGCCCCGGGCGGGAATCGAACCCGCGGCCTAGCGCCTGCAAGGCAGACGCGCCACCAACCAAGCTAACTAGGCTGGCGGGTAACAACTAACCGGTAGCATAGTGAGTAGTGAAATCTGCAATAACTTGACCTCTCCATACGTTGATGAGATTTTCAGCAATACCCTCAACTACATCTCTCTTATTTCTTTGATCTGATGCTGCTGTGTCCACAGGGAGATGAATGAAATCTTGCGAGAAGTCTGCAGGCTGACGATACATATTGACATAGGCATCACAAGAACAGCAAAATCCTTCGCTATATTCTATGGTTTTATTATTAGCATCATACTGAACTCCACATGTAGCATGAGTTACATCTGAAAATATGCGATATCAACATTTGTCGTTTTTTTTTTTTTTTTTTTCAAATTTAAAATTTACCAATTTTTAACCTTTTTTTCCAAAAAAACC
>NW_007382142.1:0-441 GCF_000475195.1 Diaphorina citri | reverse complement strand
AAAAAAAAAAAAAAAAAAAAAAGCTGCATACCCAAAAGGTAAAAAACCAAACATTCAATTAAATAAAAATAAAAAAAAAAAAACAATCCTTTCCTAAAATATTAGTGGATGTGACAGACACCCAAACATCAACAACCGCAAGAATCGAGGAGGGGATCTTTTTCGTTATCCTGTAATAAAATAGTAATAGGCTAGGTAATAAAATGGTAATAGGCCTCGTATAATGGTCGTAAATGCCATAATGATCCAGCAATTAAATACAAAGGATACGCATGTACGGCTTTTGTTAGGCCATGTGGCGTTTTTTTCCACATTTTCAAAAGTCGATCTCTTTTGATCATCATTATAACCAGTGGTTTCAAGTCTTGCTCTAAAAAAAAAATGATCGAAACATGGTAATTCTATACACAATCAGTCTGATCGACTACTAATACATGGTGT
>NW_007382141.1:4909-9315 GCF_000475195.1 Diaphorina citri | reverse complement strand
ACCTCGCACATGACTGTCACCAATTATATAGCACGTGAATTTTCTACTGTCACCAACTGCGGGAGGAGCAGGGACTGAAGCTTGTAACTGTCGGTTTGTGTTTTTATTAACTGCTATGATTTCCTCAAGAGATAAGATCCTTTCTTTCAGAGTTTGAATAAGAAAATCCTGTTCAGAAATTTGAATTGTAAGTTTCATGACCAGATCATTATCCCATGCCTGAGAAGTTTGAGTACCTGTTGATATGTTTGTTTTAGGTTCTGCTTGTAATGTAGGTGTTTGCTTGGTTTTTGCTTTACGAGTATTTATAGGTAACTTAGAGGCGTCACGTGTTGAGTGCTCATCTGGTTCATTTACATTGTTATCGTTCTTTTTCTTTTTTACTGATTTTGTAGAGGAACTTGAAGGTTGAATGTTTTTCTTTGTTTGAGAAGAAACATTACGCGGACGAATTGGTAATGATACTTTTTTCGAACTGGACGGTTTGTTATCATTATTAGGACCTTCAACTGAAATTTGTTTGGTGGATCTTAGTCTGGAACTTATTGGGTTAATTGAACTCGTAGAACTGCTAAGTTCATTATTCGATGTTTTAGATTCTTTTGATTTTCTCTTGGCAGCGGTAGAGGTCATTATCGTTAATTTCAAATTGGTGAAAAAAATGAACAGAAACTATGAACACTAAGATCAGATTGAACAAAACATAAACGAAAACACTACGTTCGAATTTATCGAGTTCACCAGGTATCATGAGCCGCTCCCGGAAGAAGTTAAATATCTGTAAATATTATCGATAAACTGGTAAAATATTCCGTAAGTAATAATTAATTATTTTTTAAACTTAATTTAAAAATATATAATTGTATTATAAACGTATGTCACAAACATTAAAAAACACAGAAGAAACGGAACTTTTATACGGTAAAACATGAAATTTTTTTATACGGTAAAACACGAAATATTTTGACTTTTTAATTTTTCTATGAATAAGGCGTCACCACATGGTCACTTGTCACAAATTAAATTTAAATGATAAAATTATGTACAAAGAAATGTTCACAGTGGGATTCGAACCCCTCCCCACCCGCTCGGCAGTTTGTCAAAGATCACACTCCTTACCACTGGGACAATCCGACTTTTGACGCTATGTAGTACAAAACTTCCTTATTAATCAACTCGAGCGTTAATTTAGAATTTTTCCCCTAAAAGTCACTCTTTGGTGCCCTGGTTGGTTACACAGGTCAGTAACGTCCCAGGAAGTAGTGTGTACAATCCTTGCAGTACACATGAAAAGCCAGTTAGGCAAGCTTGCAGGCCTTAAGGTGGCAGCCCCACCAGCAAGATCGGGTAATGTAGGCCAATCCCCCGCCTTACCTTAAACTTAAAACATTACAAGTCATATAAGAGAGCAAACCGGACGGATCTTCAGGACACGAAATTGGCGCGGACTCAGGACTACGATATTTGGAACATGGAACATACGTGGCATACATGGAAAAGAAAAAGAGCTGACGGATGAGATACTACACACCAAGGTCAAATATTTGGCTCTTACAGAAACAAAAAAGAAAGGTCGAGGATGTGAACAAATGGAGAATGATTACATCTTACTCTACTCGGGAGTCCCAAACACAGAGAGGGCTAGAGCTGGTGTTGGATTTTTAGTGAAGAAGCAGGATTCACCAAATATAAAACAATGGAAGTTTATTAATGAAAGAATTATGGTAGTGGAGATCACAGAAGAATACACCCTATACACACTTGTAATAGTCTATGGTCCAAATGAGTCAGAACTTGCAGCCGTAAAGGACGAATTCTTTGACACTCTCCAGCGAACTATTGATGAAGCGACACAAGAAAACCTCATCCTCATCGGAGACTTCAACGGCAGAGTCGGAAACCAAGCAGATCTTTGGCAAGGGGTTATCGGACCCAATGGTGAAGACCACGTTAACAACAACGGAGAGCGTCTATTAGAACTATGTATTTGTAATTCTCTGGCAATTGTCAACACCAAGTTCAAACACAAAGACGTTCATAAATTCACAAGATCAGAACCATCAAGAAACGAAAAATCCATCATAGACTACGCTATCATAAAATCAGCAAATATGAAATATGTCAGAGACTGCAGAGTTAAAAGAGGACCGGAAATCGGCAGTGATCACCATTTGGTAGTGCTTGAGATGACAACTGAAAGAAGAGGACAAACCAACAATAAGGAAAGAACACAAAATAAATCCAGAGCAATCAAAACTTACAAGTTACGGGAGAAAGAAGCACAAAAGAACTACCAAGACAAAATATCTGAAAAAGTGAGCCTGATTTCCACTGAGTCGGAGAATCTAGAAGATATGTGGGCAAAATGGAAAACAATTATTCTAGAATCAGCTGCTTATGTCTGTGGAATCAGTACTAAAGGCCCATTTCGAAAGCTCACTCACTGGTGGTCAGAAGAAATAAAAACAATGATCCATTTGAAAAAATCACTTTGGAGAAAATACTTGGCGTCGAGGACAAGAACAGACTATGAAGAATACAAAACACAAAGAATTAGAGTAAAAAATGCTGTGCTGGTAGCTAAATCCAACAGCTGGAAAGAGTTTGGAGAAAAAATGGAGAATGCATACAAGGATAATCGTAAACTTTTCTATCGAATTTTAAAGAGGCTCCGAACAGACAAAGAATGTCCACTCAAATTTATCAAAGACCGCAGTGGTAATCTGATCACATCACCAGAAGGTATAATGGAAAGATGGAAGCAATACTTTGAAGAGCTCTTAGCAGACAGTAACAACCTCTCAAGTCCATCAAGTCAAGATCCAACAAGTAACATCGAACCCTCAACATACTCAGAGACAGAAGGAAATATCACCATGGGCGAAATGAAAGCAGCAATAGCCAAACTGAAGTTGGGGAAAGCACCTGGAGCTGACAATATTACGACAGAAATGGTGAAATACATGGGACCAGCTGGAGAAGACTTATTGCTGAAGGTCATACAACTAGCCTGGATACAACTTAAAATTCCTAAAGACTGGGAGCTTGCCACTATAATCCCGATTCACAAAAAAGGTGATAACCGAGAGTGCTCTAATCATCGGGGAATCTCGTTACTAAGCATTCCTGGCAAAATCTATTCCCGAATACTAGAAACCAGACTACGGGATGCGACAGAAACTGGGCTGGAAGAGAGTCAGTGTGGATTTCGAAGAGGAAGGAGCACACAAGATCTGATCTTCACACTAAGACAAATAACCGAGAAAACCATCAAATTTGACTCTGAACTCCATATTTCATTCATAGACCTCGAAAAAGCATTCGACAAAGTACCCTGGAACCTGCTTTGGTCAATCCTAGAAAAGAAAAACGTAAATAGAAGACTGGTCCTCGGAATAAAGAGCTTTTACAGGTCTTGTCGCAATCAGGTTAGAACTTGTGGTTCCACTTCCACAGAGTTCAAAACAACGTGTGGAGTTAGACAAGGCGATATTCTGTCCCCATATCTGTTCATATTGCTCATGGATGACGTCATCAAGGCTTGCAAGCAACGAACAAAAAAGTTCAACATCGGATACTGGAAGCTGCAGCCAGTATTTATTACAGAGATGGCGTTCGCAGATGATCTTGCAATTCTGGCCAAAGACGCTACCATTCTTCAGTTCAATCTTAACATCTGGAACGAGGAAATGCAACGGCGAGGCATGACTATCAATGTGAACAAGACAAAGACCATGGTAATATCAAAAAACCCAGTAAAACATACTATCAACCTTAATAACCAAAAAGTTGAACAAGTCTCCACCTTTAAATATCTGGGCTCAGTCATATCAGAAGATGGAACAATTGATGCAGAAATAAATGGAAGGGTAGCTGCAGCAACACGGTGTTACTACTCCATGAGTAGAGGGTTCATAAACAAAAGAGAAGTGTCTAAAAGAACCAAGGTGACTGTTTTCAAGACCGTTTTCCGACCAACACTTACCTATAGTTCGGAAACATGGACCCTAATCACCAAACACAAATCACGACTCCAGGCAGCAGAAATGAAATATCTGAGACGGGTTGAAGACAAAACTAGAAGAGATCGAATAAGAAACCAAACAATCCGAGACTCCCTCAATGTAGAACCCCTCCTGTTTTTCATACAAGGATCACAACTCCGATGGTTTGGCCACATGATGAGAATGCCAGACCAAAGATTCCCAAAACAAGCCTACCAATCCAAAATCGATGGTCGAAGAGCCAGAGGAAGACCAAGATGTACATGGGAAGACAATGTGATGGAAGCAGTGAGAGAGAGAGGAGTATCCTGGAGAAGTGCTTTGAGTAGTGTTGCTGACAGGCCCAAATGGCGAGCTCTCTGCCAACCCCTACACTCACGGTAGATGGGGACGGATTAAGTA
>NW_007382141.1:0-3380 GCF_000475195.1 Diaphorina citri | reverse complement strand
ACTACAAGTTCGGCCATGCCTTTTCCACAAGTTTGGCCATGCCTCGGGATGAACTAGCGGGATTCCGGAGCGAAGCGACGGAATTCAGCTAGTATATTACATAGAGACATACATCTATTGATTGGATGATTCTGAGTAATGTTTGTCCTACAAAGATTGGTAGAAAACGGATGTTTATTACGAGTATAATTTGCATTATTACGAGGTTGAATGAGAGATAGAAGCTCCGGACAATTTATTTTTTCATTTAAAAGTTTCAACACGAAGATAACGTCGGTGACATCTCTTCTAATCTCCAAAGGCTGTAAATTGAATTTTTTCATGAGTTCCTCGTAATTAATAAAAGAAGAATTACCATATTCTTTGTAGGCCAACATCCTCAAGAATTTCCTCTGCACACTCTCAATTAGATCTATATAAACCCCGTATCTAGGAGACCAAACTGTAGAACAGTATTCTAGAGAAGATCTAATAAGAGAACAATACAGGATTTTTAATGTTAGAGGCGATTTAAATTCTCTAGAATATCTAAAAAGAAAGCCTAATGATCGAAATGCTTTATTAACAGTGAGTTGAAAATGTGCATTGAACTTTAAATCTGGACTCATTGTAACTCCGAGATCCTTTACTTGCACGACACGTTCTAATTTCTCACCTTGCATAAAGTAATCATATATTTGAGGACGTTTCTTGCGAGTGAAGGTCATCACTTGGCATTTTTTGATGTTCAAATGCATTTTATTATTCTCGCACCAAGAGACCAACGCATCAATGGCACACTGCAAGCGTGCACTGTCATCCGAACCTCTTACCACTGTGGCTAGCTTATAGTCATCAGCAAATAGCCAGTTTTTAACATGACTATCTATATGAGAAGGAAGGTCATTGATGTAAAGATTAAATAATATACCAGATAAATGTCCCCCTTGTGGGCTTCCAGAGGCGATTTTTATGGGCATTGAATAAGAGTTCTCATATTTAACTATTTGTGTCCTGTTTGATAGATAGCTCCGAAACCAAGAAACATCAGCAATACCATATGCCTCTAATTTTGAGCATAAGATGTTTATATTCAATTTATCAAAAGCAGAAGAGTAGTCGGAATAAATACAATCAACTTGGCAGCCCTCATCAAGTAAAGGGGACATATATTCAATGAATGATATTAAATTGGACTGTGTAGATTTATTCCGACTAAACCCATGCTGATTGCTCACTAATAATTTAGATAGAAGAGGGGATAGCTTTTGGTAAATGATAGCTTCGAAAGACTTAGGTATTGCCGAAATCTTGCTAATCGGGCGGTAATTTTTTATGTTACATTTATCGCCTTTTTTATGTAAAGGAGATATAAATGATGTTTTCCAAGTTTCTGGAAAATATCCTGATTGAATTTACAGTAGGTATAAACTGTTGGAAGCCAGTATTAATAATATCATAAAAGAGTTGAAGTTGTTTATCAAGATCTAGAGAGTCATCACTTAAACATTCCCATTTAATATAAGATAAATAATCCTTCAATTGTTCAAATTTGGTCTTACGAAAAGATCTGGTTTCGTAATTTTTACCAGAAGGTTTAATTTTATTATTTGATTTAATATCGATTTCAAGTAGTAAAGGTGGATGGTGATTATCTATTGGCAGCAAAGGATCATCTGGCACCCAGAGGGCGTGCTTTTCACTATTAACGAAAATGAGGTCCAAGACATGTTGCTTATGATTTAAATTATCATTAATCTGAGAGAGACCATAGTACGTGGTAGTGTTTATCAGAACATCGGATAGGTAATTAGATTGATTACATTCTAGACATTGTTTAGAATCAGAATACACCCAGTTAAGGAAAGGAAGGTTATAATCACCGAATAAAAATACATATGAGTCTGGGTAATTCGATAAAGTCTCGTCCAGAAGTGAGGTATACGTAGAAAGATGAATGTAGCCAGACTTAGGAGGAATGTACGTGGCGTTAAACAACAGTTTTTTCTTGTGGATTTCAACAAGGACAAAGATAGTTTCGATGCTGTCGTTAGAAGTTTTGACAATATGAGAGGATATTGAACGTTTAACTGCCACAAGCACGCCTCCACCTCTGCCAACGTCATCTCTCACTTCCTCTCTATCAAATCTGTAGATTTCATAATTTATAAAACCCAATTCAGAATCATGTATAGCATCGGTTAACCATGTTTCCGTAAAAATAATAATATCATAATCAATTAAAGGGATATTACATACCAGAGATGATAATTTAGTTCTAAGGCCCCGAACGTTCTGATAATACACACGAATATCCTCTCTGACAGATTTCTGACATCTTATCTGAATTAAGTTGTTTGCATTGAATCTGCCCTTCGGAAATCCTGTTCATTTCGTGCGGGACGGAACCCGCTCACAGTTGGAATCAGCATGGCGAGGTTTGAGTTTTCATGACACCTACTCTCCGATGTGACAACGGTCAACGGACTACTATGTACCACATTTGAAAAACTATGTGATAGATTTGCTAGACGATAGTAGTCATTCATATTGTTATGATTCTCGCTGTATAATAACTGGTTGACATGATCAGGGAAGTTGGGTGCATCAAGTATGGACGTGGACTGCATAGGCCTCACCACAGTGTTATCAGCATGAGTACTGCCAGTATCAATGCTATCAGGGAAGAGCACAGTGTTGACAGGCAGGAGGGGAGCTGGAGAGAAAGTACTATCATCGTCCAGGTTGATAAGGTCATCGTCCATGTTCGAAATATTGGACAAATGAGGGGCGGGGTCTACCGATTCTTCTTGAGGGGCGGGGGCTGCCAACTCCTCGTCAGTTACATGAACACTCCGCACAATGACATTCTTAATTTTACGACACAGTTTCAATTTCCCGAACTTGTTTAAATGTATACCATCAATAGAATAGTCTCCAGGCTTCAGAAACTTATTTGGGTCCAAAAACACAACATGATTATAAGTGGATTTCACATAATTCCTGATTTTGCTGTTTAATCTTGTTATATGAAAGTTTAACTTTTTGTTTTTAAATCTAAAAGGTACACCTAGTAAACATAAACGGTGACAATGTTGGAATTTGGTAATGAGGTCACTGATTGCATGTTGAATAGTATCCCATTGGGCCTGACATACGTCATTGGTGCCGCACACAAGAACAACAGGGTCGTGACACTTCGGATTGATCAGGTTAGGAGACTGAGTGTGGCTCCGAGCTATCCCTTCAAACCCGGCACCTGGCTGGAAAAACGACTAAGTTGAACAGCAGGGTGACAAAAGTTCTGAGAGTTTCTCAGAAAGACCTCGCACATGACTGTCACCAATTATATAGCACGTGAATTTTCTACTGTCACCAACTGCGGGAGGAGCAGGGACTGA
>NW_007382140.1:0-9316 GCF_000475195.1 Diaphorina citri | reverse complement strand
CTCCTCGACATCTTCAGGCAAAATTTCGGACAAATCACTGGCAGAGGTTTTGTCTCTCGTACCTGTAAATGTGAGGCGTAGGATTAACATAAAAAATTTGGACCAATTGCAATACTTTCTCATTACTATTATCATTTCTCTTTAACTGTAGTAGAGGAACTGGCACAAACAAGCAGTGACCCTGGTTAGGTTAAACGCAAGAAGGAGTTTTCACAATTTATTAGAGCAGTGATTAGTGTTATTATAGGGTTAGGTTTTCTTTTCCACAGATGTGACTTCTGCATAATTATCCAATTTAAATCAATCTGATGAATTTGTCATCTTGTTTCAGTCTATGCTGATGGGCGAGTGTGCATATCAATTTTGCATGCCCCTGGGGATGATCCAATGGGCTACGAATCCAGTTCGGAACGGTGGAGTCCTGTGCAGAGTGTCGAGAAAATCCTTCTGTCTGTAGTCAGTATGTTGGCAGGTAATAAAACAACTTGATTCTTTCTCCTTCCCCCTCCCCCCTTTTGTCAATAGAGTTAGAGTTGGTACCTCTCATATAAAAAACTAATTATCGATGCCCATATGTATAAAATAATCTATATTACTGTTACATGGCATGGTGGTCACTGTGGTCGCCTTGCACACAGGAGACTCAGGTTTGATTCTTGGTGGGTCAAGAAATTTGTATCATGTAAATGATTGATTCCATGACTGGCTGTTGCAGGGCCCACTCAGCCTTGTGAGGAAAATGAGTAGCTATGACATATAAATGCACATAGTGACCGGTGCCAGCACAGTAGGTAAACATTGTATTTTAGGATTATTGAGATATTAGGAAAATCCTACAATGCTGCAGTAAGCACAAAAGTTGTGAACACAAAGAAACTGCATTTACAATAGTGGTTAGCATTAGCATGTTGCACTTTGGATCTAAAGGTTAGTGGTTCTAGTCCATGTCAAGTAATAAAATTTGAGGAGTAAGTAACAAGTATGAAACTACGGAATGATGTTAGTGATGCTCACTTCAGTATGCTCAGCACAGTTAAAATACCTAAAATAAGATATGGGCCTCACACATCAACACAGTCTTGTGCTATGTAATATTTATGACTGGGCCTTAGTGATGGGCCGAGTGAATGATTTTACTCGAGTGGACTCGAGTTTGACTTCACTCGAGTGCACTCGATTATTATTTTGTTCCACTCGAGTGGAAAAACTATTCATTGGGTTCTCTGACCCGAGTTCACTCGCGCACTCGCCACATATTATTGCAGCATACAGTTTCTACTACGAGACCGGAGAAATATAGACCAAAAGTTTTCTATCCGTTTACGATTCGAACCCAGGTGCTCCAGGTAGAAAGTTACTGCTCTTAACCACTAGCTCTGTTAGTAAACTATCACCTATTTAACACTTTTTACTTTGGCCTGTGACTAACACCCATATTTATTAACAAAATGCTAGCTCTCGGCAAGTGCTCAAGCATCAATTCCCAACATCTGATTGGCCAAAATTTGCTTGAGACTGATCTGAGACCGAGAATTTTTGTTCATAAATATGAGTGTAAGACCCACTGCAAAATCG
Organism: Diaphorina citri; assembly: GCF_000475195.1. Classification (NCBI taxonomy): domain Eukaryota; kingdom Metazoa; phylum Arthropoda; class Insecta; order Hemiptera; family Psyllidae; genus Diaphorina; species Diaphorina citri. The sequence continues at coordinate 7,741 of NW_007382140.1, read as the reverse complement.
ATAAAGTTGATCAACATTATCAATGGAGGATTTGAGTTTCGTTTATGTTTTTAGTTTGATAACTACAAGTTTGGCCATGCCTCGGGATGAACTAGCGGGATTCCGGAGCGAAGCGACAGAATTCAGCTAGTATGAGTGTAAGACCCACTGCCAAAATCGATAAAGTTGATCAACATTATCAATGGAGGTTTTTTTTTTTCTGAAAGAGATGGTGTGTTAAATTTAACAAAGCTACATGTGGGTTCCCTTTCCATTTACCTCTCCCAAATAATACAAAATAAATAAATAAATTCTACAAACTCTAATTTACAAAACTGAATAAACTAACACTAGACTATACAAATATAAAAAGAGTTCATCATAACTTAGTTACATAGTTTAATGACTAGAATAAAACAGAAAACAGTATTTAATATTTAAAATTCGCAACAAAAAATCATTCAGTTTTTTGTATAAAAAATGATAATGAGTTGACAATGATTTCAATTTACAGCAGGATGGCCAAGGAGCTATTCCAGAAAGTATTTCACACTTTACATTTCGATGTTAACAAAATTTATAACGTAATATTAGAAAAAAAAAAATAGAAACTATACTCGAAATAATGATCGGGTTGTTTAAAAATATAAAATGTGAAGCTGCTTTCAGGAACAGGTCACAGGTCCACATTTTCAACACCAAAAACTTTTTTTTTGAGAAAGAAAGGTTTGATAGAGGGACGAGCGATAACGGATATCTTATCGTCCCGAAATCGAAGAGAATATCAGGATAAGAGAAAGCCAACCGTTCCAAGAACGAACTTCATTTGTTAAGTTCAGTCCGCGGGGTACTCGAACCCACGACCTATATATTTTTGGTGATTGAAAATGTGGCACCCACACATAGTATACATGTCATATCACCCTGTAATAGTTGTAAGGTTATAACACTAAAATTTATCACGATAAGGGAGGGGTATAATTTGGCTTTTATATTCAGAGAAGTCCTTGGTTAGAGGTCCTCCTAAATAACTCAACTTGAAATAAAATTCAACAGTGCATATACAGGGTGCATTTTTAAAAGAAGCCACTGTGAAAGTTTAGGAAATCTGGGTAAAACTCTGAAACACGTACTTTTTTTCCAAGAAGGGAAACTTTTTGAAAAGGTTTGATAGAGGGCACTGTAACAATGGAGGTCTTATCTTTCCTAAATCGAAGAGAAGTGTTGTCGAGGCAGTGTACGGTTTCAGTTGACGTCGATCGACTGTGTCGACTGGACACGGCTTAAAATTCAGAAAAAATAATAATAATATAGATATAAAATAATAATAATAATAATAATAATAACAACAGCCATCCAGCCTAGATAGCTTGGACGGTAGCGCCTCTGATTCCTAAGCGCTAGGTCGCGGGTTCAATTCCCGTCCGTGCGAACTTTATGCTAAACCAATAAGGTTCGTTCTCGGAACGACTGTCTTTCTCCTATCCTGTCTTCTTTCTCTTCGATTTAGGAAAGATAAGACCTCCATTGTTACAGTGCCCTCTATCAAACCTTTTCAAAAAGTTTCCTTTTCTCTTCGATTTAGGAAAGATAAGACCTCCATTGTTACAGTGCCCTCTATCAAACCTTTTCAAAAAGTTTCCCTTCTTGGAAAAAAGTACGTGTTTCAGAGTTTTACCCAGATTTCCTAAACTTTCACAGTGGCTTCTTTTAAAAATGCACCCTGTATATGCGTAGATAGTAAGTATTTAATGAAAAATAATCAATGTGCAATGAACTTCCAAGTTCTAGTTCGAGAGAATGATAGTGGTTTCAAACTTGACATGCATACCGGTTTAGTTTACTTTTTGATCATTCGAACCCACGACCTATATATTTTTGGTGATTGAAAATGTGGCACCCACACATAGTATACATGTCATATCACCCTGTAATAGTTGTAACACTAAAATTTATCACGATAAGGGAGGGGGTATAATTTGGCTTTTATATTCAGAGAAGTCCTTGGTTAGAGGTCCTCCTAAATAATTCAACTTGAAATAAAATTCAACAGTGATCCCCTATTTAACTTTCCGCGGGGGGAACAACAGTCGTTGCATCGAACTGCTCACTGCTCTCGCAATAATAATGAGGAGTGTTGAGGTAAGCCTGGAGACTGTCAGGAAGGGGAAGTTGATTGATGTGGTCCTTACGAACTATTTTCAATATCACAAACCTGGAATACAAAGAACGATAGGATTACTTGAGTGACTGTTCCAAAAAAAGGGGGGGGAAGATAGTGGGCTCGAAACTGTTAAGGTCTTATCCTCCCGAAAGCGAGGAGAGAAGGAAGACAGTATAGGTATAGGACAAAGCCACCCGTTCCGAGAAGAAACCTTATCTGTTTAAGATTAATTCCGCCCCGGGCGAAACTTAAGAAAAAGGAAGGTTATGCAGTTAAAAGGCTGTCACTCACATACAAGTCTTACAACACTTTTTTTTAATTAGTCTAGACTTATTTCTCTTCCGGCTAAAAGCTAAATCAGCGCGCGCACGAATACGTCCCGAATAAGTCCAGTTTCTATCTCAATCAGGTTGTTTTATGGCATGCTTCCAACTCGAGTTGGTATAGTATACTTTCATGAAACAAACTAGTTGACACGGAAACGGAACATAGACGAGGCTGGACTTCTCTCATGAGGGAACTTACCTGCACATATGCTGCAGGCTTTGCACCTGCTTGAACCTGGACACAGGATGTAGCAGCTGCACTCTCATGGGGCCCAGGATAGGTCGCCTGTGCAGGAAAAACAAGTAGCGACCAGAGCGCGAATGTTCCACAGCGTTCTCGATGAAATCCACGATAGTGTGACTCTTGAACTTGGTGCAGCTGCCGAAACTGAAGTTACCTGTGACAGAAAACCAAACAAGTGAGAATTTGACCACAACAGAATAGAATACATATACCTTGTTTATCCTACTCGAATCTTCTTCTTTTTCTTCGCCTTTGTCCGTATACAGACGGGATCGGCGTTTTTCGTCAGCCTCTCAATCAGCCCTAACTAGGGAGATTGCTTTGGGCTGACATTTGGTTTTAGCTATAAACTTTACGAGTGGATGCCCTTCGCACTCAACCTTTGCTATTTCTTTAGCAAAGGAAATTCAGGCTGGTATATTCCCTGTTTAAAGTCCCCAAGCCAGACTAAGTTGCTCTACTCCCTGTTTAACATCCTGCTGAAATGAGTCTTAAAATTCCATTCAACACCAGCAGTATAAACAAGGTCACGTGTCTTTCATGGGTTTAACAACATGATACACGGTAAGAACTTCTGGGACATAATGGATACGATAACCAAGCTCTTACCTTGGTAATGTTCTATTCGCACATGCCGCACACACGCATTCAATTTAAACGTCAATGAGAATATGTAATGATCATCACTACTATCCCGAACTATGAAAGATCCATCGGGTTCCGTCGACAGGATTTTCTCCGCCGCCTCGCTTGAGATGGGGCCCCAGTACCAGCCGTACTGAAAATAGAAAGGTGAGGAATAAAACACTTCTTCTGTGTACCTTACAGCCCGTTCCCACTAGTAAGTTTTCCCCGATTTTTTCCCTGAATGTCCTGTAGGCAATATAATTTAACTCAAGGTAAAAGGCGAAAAAATACTCACATCTTTCACCTTCTCAATGCTCGACGCAAAGTCCATGTTGAAGCTCTCCTCCCCCTCCTCCCCCGAGCCACACTCTCCCTCCCCTCCCTCGCTAGTAGCGCCCCCAGCGGAATTTCCCGGAACTGGAGGCAGCGCCCTCTCGGAGAAACAACTCTTACTAACATCCAACACGAGAACCGACTCGGACGCTGTATTGCTTCCTCCCAGCTCGTCGTCTTTGGGGAGCGAAGAGGTTTTGAACGTGAACAGCCTGCACATTGTGAAATCATGTTGGAAATTATGGTAATAGAAAGAAATAAGTGATAAGGGATCAATACATAGAAAAAAAAATGCCGCAAACTTCAAAGTTTGACCTGTTTGTCTCGAGCTTTGAGCTACGGAAAAAATATTTTCGGGAATCGAACCCAGAATATAATCTCGTCGCTTTTAATCTGCAATTTGTGGACCATTTAGGAGGGGCTTTTTTTAACTTGGCGCGGCAGGGTGAAGCGCTACCGATTATACAAATGAAAAAGGCCGGGGCCACTGAGTCAGTTTAAACTCGGGTTAAGTTCAATTCTCGGATTAAACTATCTGGTTGATTTTTAAAAATTCCAATTTTTTCAGCCAATGGAGGAGTTGCAATTCGGAAAATATTATTCCTACGTAAAAAATTGTGAAAAATCCAAATCTGAGGTCAAAACTCCGAAAAAAATAACTAACAACCTTTTAAGTTCCATTTGATTTGTATAGGCTTAACAGGGCTGTTAAGCTAACAGGCTGTTAGGGGCTAAAAAGAAGGTTGACCCACCATAATGTTTTAAGGGAACATCGGGCTGATGGATTCATTTTTGGCGTTCTACTATTCTGTCAATGGAGGAGTTGCAATTGGGAAAATATTTTTAATAAAAGGTCGATTCCTACGTAAAAAGTTGTGAAAAATCCAAATCTGAGCTCGGCGAGAAAAAGAAGACCTCTCTTACAAAGAATATAAGACTTCAAAATCCAATAGTAGACCTCAAAATTTGTACAGTAGAATAGCGGGGACTGAGTTGGTGCGGTAAAGTGGGTTTATTTATTTTTATTAGGTATTATTTTTTAAAACATGGAAATTTTACCTCTTACTTTTTTTTCTTCATTTTTTAATGTATGTTTCGCGGGTCGCAAAAGGAACTCGCGTGTCACAGTTTGGACAACCCTGGTCTAAATTACCCTCTTTTCTCTCCCCTCGTTTATAAATCTATTTCATCAATCTCATCCGTCCCTCACCTGCACAGCGTTTGTTTGAACCGCTTCAATTTCAGTTGATGTTTCCGTTTAGCGCGCAGCGGTTTCGTGTGTCCGGTTTCCACGCTAGGGGTCGCATGCGTCACGGATGCGTTCTTTTTTGACGTCGCATGATGATGGTGTTTGGACGAGGACGACGACTTTTTCGGCTTTTTGATGTTGATGACGAACGAGTTGTGAAAGTGCTTGGCCGCCGCGTTTGAAGAGGAACCTGACCATGAGTAAGAATATAATAGAACAGTGGTTCCCAAACTGGGGTACGCGGCCCTTCTGAAGATCACATAAAATATAGTAAAGGGACCGCCGAGCGTTCAGAATTGAAAAAAGGGGCCGCGTAGGGGAAAAAAGTTTGGGAACCGCTGGAATAGAACATAGCTTGTTTATACTGCCAGCTAAGGACTGAAAGGTCTGTTTACTCTTGCAGTCTAAACAAGGTCTTATGTTTTTAATAGGTAATAAAGCGCTAGGTCGCGGAATCGAACCCGCGACCGAGCGCTTACAAGGCAGATGCATTTCCATTTCAAATTGAACACATGTCAATAAATTGAAACAACACTTTTTATTGAATCACTAAAGGTACTGTATTGTTTTGTACTGTGGTAATAGACACCAAGCCAACTAGGCTGGCATAGGAAATTCTTACCTGATGAGGTCGACGCTATGGAAGCCTTATGTCGGAGCCCAGACCCTCCGGGTTCCGTCGACCCTTTCCTCCCCTTCCTTCTCCTCGTGAGTGAGAGACTATCCGCCGTGATGCTAATGTTGGCGTTGGCTGGAGTCGAATAGAGGTCGTTAAGTATTTCGTGCACATGCGCCATTACCAAATTACTCGGGGGGTGCGATGGTCGTCTCGTCTCTAGAGTGTCAATGGGGTGCGAGTAGATGAGAGTGGCGCTACCCCCACAGCCGGCACTCGAGTTGAGATCAGCTTGTCTGAAATAATAATAACAGACTTTTGAGTGGAAGGTAACCTCTAGGCGAGGCTACCCCCACAGCCGGCACTCGAGTTGAGATCAGCTTGTCTGAAATAATAATAACAGACTTTTGAGTGGAAGGTAACCTCTAGGCGAGGTTAACGCCGGAGGCGTTCTCTACCACCTAACCCTTAGAGCTACATTATTATGTAGTCAAAGTCAAATTCTCAAATAAATAAGGATAAAATTCCAAATCTAGGCTGGGATCGAAATCACTGCCCAGATACAATAGAAAAGTTCTTTGCCCCTGCAGTTCAAAAAACATATCTTGGGCACATACATTCTCGTATGTAATGAAGTAAATTTCCGTTTCAAAGAAATTGAAGAAGGAGAAAACTAAATGTCAATGTGCCAAAAATAAGGATAAAATTCCAAATCTAGGCTGGGATCGAAATCACTGCCCAGATACAATAGAAAAGTTCTTTGCCCCTGCAGTTCAAAAAAACATATCTTGGGCACATACATTCTCGTATGTAATGAAGTAAATTTCCGTTTTAAAGAAATTGAAGAAGAAGGGGGGAAAAAAAACTGAATGTCAATGTGCCAATCAAATCAAACTCTCTTCCGTTAGAAATGAAAGAAAAAACTCGCTACATAAGATAGAGGTATACATATTTCCTGTCTCGATTAAAAAAAAAAAAACAAGTTCATGTTTTATGTTTAGGTCAAATTAGTATCGTCAGATTAATGTTGAACTTAACACGCTGCAAAATGAAGACTTGCAGGTATGTAGGATTGTATGTGTATACCGGGTGATTTTGACTTGAGCACGAATCTAAAGCTGTGTCCACACAAAGTCGACGCCGCCGATTGACGAGGTGAATCTACGTAACTATGTTGTCGAGGCAGTGTACGGTTTCAGTTGACGTCGATCGACTGTGTCGACTGGACACGGCTTAAAATTCAGAAAAAATAATAATAATCTTATATTATGGGAAAAATGCAGACTTCTGAACCAGACACTTATCACTTTTCCCAAAAAAGCTAGGTAGGTACTCAACTCAAAAAACTTCTGATAAAAAGGAAAAATGCAGACTTCTGAACCAGACACTTATCACTTTTCCCAAAAAAGCTAGGTAGGTACTCAACTCAAAAAACTTCTGATAAAAAGATTTTTTTACGCACCATAGAAGTTTTCGTAGTAAAATTCCAAAGAGGTAAAATTTCATTCATGAGAAAAGAAAGGGAAAAAATTATTGCGTTAAAAATCAGAAAGACGTAGTAAAATTCCAAAGAGGTAAAATTTCATTCATGAGAAAAGAAAGGGAAAAAATTATTGCGTTAAAAATCAGAAAGAAAAAAAAATCCCTCACTGCAATGTTGCCAGATGTTCCGAAGTGATAACACTTGAAGCGGGAAATTTTGAAATTTTTGACCAACCAACAACTTGTTACTGATGGTGATGGGTTGATGATAGAGGTTTTTTCTTTCTTTTCGCCAGAAGAAAAGAAAAAACAGATTTCTTCCTCGTTCTTTTGGTTTTGGTAATTAACTACAATGTCTAAATCCTTGATTGATACCACAGAAGAGGAGATAGTGAAGAACAACCTTGCTGTTAAGGCCATCATTCAGGTAATGTTTGTTTTATGTAAAATCAAGGACTCAATTTCACACCATTTCTTACTAATGTAAAGTACCTACAGTAGTTTAATGTATTGTAGAACTTGCACTAAATATGGTTCCTACAGGGCCCCATTGGCCAGATCGATCCACATTTTTCACCAAATCCAGACAAACCATTCAAGAGTTATGAATTATGATGAAAGAAACAGGAGGACATACAAAATAAAAATAACTTTCTCATTGTTTGTTGACTTCTTCACAAGACTCAAGCATTGCTTGTTTACTCTAGTATGAGTTATGATC
>NW_007382139.1:1467-9318 GCF_000475195.1 Diaphorina citri | reverse complement strand
AGAACAATTATTATTATTAAAGTTTTTAATGTAAATTCAAAAGAGTAAGTAAGGTTAATAGTACTATTGTAGTACTAACTGTAGTACTAAGTAAGGTTAGTAGTACTATTGTAGTAGGTACTAACTGTAGTACTAAGTAAGGTTAGTAGTACTATTGTAGTACTAACCTTACTTACTCTTTTGAATTTACATTAAAAAACTTTAATAATTGTTGAGTTCTTGAACCTATTAGTCTTTCTCCTTAGGTACCTACCTACCTACCTACCTATTTATAACTCTGGGGTCTGGGGTCTTGCGACTTGCGACCTGCTGAAGTATCTGTATCTACCTACGCGATGATATTATGATGAATACGAGTAAAAAGTATTCGAATACTTTTGTACTCACTAAAGTAATCGGATAGACGCTCGATCCGTATCCGCGGATACGGATCGTGAATGTATTCAGTATTACCCATCTCTACGTATGTAGTACAGGTGCCAAATTTCTAAACGTCAGGGTTGAGCCAATACAGTAGTTCACTGGTACTCTTGCTTAGTTCATGACCCAATTACCAGGAAGTAGAACGTGATTGACAATTCAAGAATTTACAACTTGGCCATCAGAAGTGTGCAGTGAGTACCTAATAAACAAGTTTCAATGTGAACAAAAAGTACAAACTTTGATTTGGCCCGAGTATTTTTTTGGCAGAGCACAGGTGACCCAGATTTTGGCTCATGGTCCCTATAAAAAATACCATGGACATTGGACATGGACAGTATGGACGCTATTGGACACATACCTAACTCGGAGTTGGTCCTAATGGCAATAAGTTAATGAAGTGTTTGTTTTGACATGCCCAGAAAGAGTAATAACAATGGACAACTAAATAATAAATGAATATTTCATAAGCAAGTGCAATACCGATTGATAGAAACAAAATTTAGCATTGTCACTACGCCATATATGGAAGAAATCAAGCTTTGAAATGTGCTTTATCCAAGTCCAAATATGAGCGCGGTCAAAATTACGAAACAGAAAATAGTTAGGTTTAGGTACCTACTATGTAGTAATGTTTGACTTGTCTAAGTAGGTATGTAGGTACATGGGTATAGCCTGGTATAGGTATCTATCTACCAACTATCAAGTTTGTAAAGCTGTGTCCACACATACTCGGCGCCGTCGATCGATGAGATGAAGGGGTCAATCTATGATGTTGAGGCAGTGTACGGTTTCAGTCAACGTCGAGCGACAGCGTCGACTATCGGTGGACACAGGTTAAAACACTGAAAATTATCTGAAAATACAAACACTTGGGACATAGAAGTAGTCTAGATATTGCTTCTGGGTAAGGGTAAGACCTTAATCCTCCCAAAACTAGATATTAGTGCTTTATTTAGACTGTCGAATTAGGACATGTAGTCCCATTATCTCAACTAGATACGGTATGTAAGTAAATAGAAAAGGTATCTGAAGCTTCAGTTAGTTCACGGAGTATGATGTGAGCTTTTGTTTGTTCAGCAAATGCAAAGCAAAATTGAGCGATTAAACTAACAATAGGTAGGTACTAGGTACTTACCTACATTTATCGAGGTTAAAACAATACTGTTCATATCTTATCTCTCCTATAGATACCTACGTAAGGATATTGCGTATAGAACTTATGAGAGTAGGTATACATCATACCTATTCAGAATGTTCTATAGAAAAATGTATGAAGTATCTACACATGTAGTATGTGTAGATACCTGAGAGTACAAAATGTTTATCAAGAACGAGCACTGGTCTTCTTTCTGTTTCAAGGTATGCAATTGCCTCATGGAATTCCAGTTTTATATGTATATGAGCGGAGTATCAGCCAGAGAGAGAGAGAGAGAGAGCCAAGGACCAAGGAGTCTGTAAAGAGTTTTATCCTGCGCATGTCTCTCACATTCCTCGTTGGTATCTCAACTTTACACCAGATTTTTTTTCTAAATTGGAACTTGAGAAAAAAAAAGTTGATGCGAAAAAAGTTAGCTATTAGCTTTCTACATCATACCTTATTACCTATTGTTATTGACCCATTACATATGAATTCATGGAAGTGAGAGACGGGTGTAAAGAGCGACTGGAAAACTTGTAGTTTTGGCATCTCCACTAAAATTTCTTTCACAACACAGTGAGACATCTCTACTATTGGGTATTTCCTCCCTATTTCTTCCAGTACAGAGAGGCTGGAAGTTTCGGCATCTCCACTAATATTCTCCTTCTCTGGATATTATTCAAAATGAGTCTTCATAGCGAATAGCTTCCTAGTGACCCAAAAAACACAATCCCGACCCAAAGCAGTGACTTTGACGAGAGTTGAATAGTTGAATGTGGGAAATCCTAAAAGTACTAACTGACAAATTTTCAAAAATGAGTTTATTGCAGATTATGAAGGTCACGGTCTCCTAGAAACAATTTATTTCTTAATCTACACAACTTTAGTTGTAAGTACAAAAATTATACATAGGATACAGGGGGGGGGGTTACATGTTTACAAGTTGAAACAATTAGAAACAATTCAAGTGTGATGACCATCCGACCACGAAACTTGAAAGTGCGCTTGAATGAGATATTTCAGATTTCACGCGGTGCAGGCAATCTCCAAAGAAATTGTACGCGTGGTCAGTGGTTTTGAGTAAGATTAGTCATTAATAATACCAATTATGTTTCCAGTGCCTTCGGAAGGGACATATGGCAAGCAGTTGTCCGAATAAACGTCAATGTTTCCACTGCGGTGTAGTTGGTGACCACCACAGGTGTATCTGTCCTGAGCAAGGAAACAAACAGTCAACTTCAAGCCTTGCAGCGACTAAAGGTGAGAGAGGACAGGCAACTTGGACCAAAGTAAAGATCTCAGAACGATTGAGGGCCGAAATTTTTGGAAAGGAACTTGGCCTTATATTTTACATTTATGTTTTTGGTGGTTCACAATTACACATCGTTGTTTCTAAATCCATAGTGACTCATCCGTAATAAATTGTATAGTACGCAAGTAAAAGATGTGATCAACACGTACTTCTATCTGGATCTTCTGAGCTAGAAAACTCGTACCCGTCCTTTAGGGCTGTTTACCTCTACACCTAGATTCCGAGTGGGCTTTTTGTGCATGATAGGTAATATAGGTATACCATATGATTCACAATTACACATCGTTGTTTCTAAATCCATAGTGACTCATCCGTAATAAATTGTATTGTACGCAAGTAAAAGATGTGATCAAAACGTACTTCTATCTGGATCTTCTGGGCTAGAAAACTCGTACAATTAGAGTAAGTATATCCGTAGAAGCCTAACCCGTCCTTTAGGGCTGTTTACCTCTACACCTAGATTCCGAGTGGGCTTTTTGTGCATGATAGGTAGAGCTAGAAAAGCCTAACCCGTCCTTTAGGGCTGTTTACCTCTACACCTAGATTCCGAGTGGGCTTTTTGTGCATGATAGGTATACTTGAATACTGATAAATTACACGAAGATATACTACACGAATTAAGAACACAAAAAAGTCCGTCCCTGCCGGAAATCGAACCCGGGACCTCTGGCGTTCAAGCCTCATAATTATGATCATCAGATCAATAGTATTAAGAAAGTAGGTACTCATAAATACTTTTGGAATCTGTAAGATTGGTAAGATTTATCCCCCGGGATTCAGAGCCACGGTCTGAACACAAAAAAGTCCGTCCCTGCCGGAAATCGAACCCGGGACCTCTGGCGTTCAAGCCTCATAATTATGATCATCAGATCAATAGTAAGAAAGTAGGTACTCATAAATACTTTTGGAATCTGTAAGATTGGTAAGATTTATCCCCCGGGATTCAAAGCCACGGTCTCCTAGAAACAATTTATTTCTTTATCTACACAACTTTAGTTGTAGGTAAGTACAAAAATTATACATAGGATACAGGGGGGGTTTACATATATGTTTACAAGTTGAAACAATTAGAAACAATTCAAGTGTGATGACCATTCGACCACGAAACTTGAAAGTGCGCTTGAATGAGATATTTCACGCGGTGCAGGCAATCTCCAAAGAAATTGTACGCGTGGTCAGTGGTTTTGAGTAAGATTAGTCATAATAAATAATAGGTATGTAGGTACATGGGTATAGCCTGGTATAGGTATCTATCTACCAACTATCAAGTTTGTAAAGCTGTGTCCACACATACTCGGCGCCGTCGATCGATGAGATGAAGGGGTCAATCTATGATGTTGAGGCAGTGTACGGTTTCAGTCAACGTCGAGCGACAGCGTCGACTATCGGTGGACACAGGTTAAAACACTGAAAATTATCTGAAAATACAAACACTTGGGACATAGAAGTAGTCTAGATATTGCTTCTGGGTAAGGGTAAGACCTTAATCCTCCCAAAACTAGATATTAGTGCTTTATTTAGACTGTCGAATTAGGACATGTAGTCCCATTATCTCAACTAGATACGGTATGTAAGTAAATAGAAAAGGTATCTGAAGCTTCAGTTAGTTCACGGAGTATGATGTGAGCTTTTGTTTGTTCAGCAAATGCAAAGCAAAATTGAGCGATTAAACTAACAATAGGTAGGTACTAGGTACTTACCTACATTTATCGAGGTTAAAACAATACTGTTCATATCTTATCTCTCCTATAGATACCTACGTAAGGATATTGCGTATAGAACTTATGAGAGTAGGTATACATACCTATTCAGAATGTTCTATAGAAAAACGTATGCAGTATCTACACATGTCATGTACGTAAGTATGTGTAGATACCTGAGAGTACAAAATGTTTATCAAGAACGAGCACTGGTCTTCTTTCTGTTTCAAGGTATGCAATTGCCTCATGGAATTCCAGTTTTATATATGAGCGAAGTATCAGCCAGAGAGAGAGAGAGAGAGAGAGAGCCAAGGACCAAGGAGTCTGTAAAGAGTTTTATCCTGCGCATGTCTCTCACATTCCTCGTTGGTATCTCAACTTTACACCAGATTTTTTTTCTAAATTGGAACTTGAGAAAAAAAAAGTTGGTGCAAAAAAAGTTAGCTTCCTACATCATACCTTATTACCTATTGTTATTGACCCATTACATATGAATTCATGGAAGTGAGAGAGGGGTGTAAAGAGCGACTGGAAAACTTGTAGTTTTGGCATCTCCAATAAAATTTCTTTCACACTACAATGAGACATCTCTACTATTGGGTATTTGCTCCCTATTTCTTCCAGTACAGAGAGGCTGGAAGTTTCGGCATCTCCACTAATATTCTCCTTCTCTGGATATTATTCAAAATGAGTTTTCATAGCGAATAGCTTCCTAGTGACCCAAAAACACAATCCCGACCCAAAGCAGTGACTTTGACGAGAGTTGAATAGTTGAATGTGGGAAATCCTAAAAGAGCTAACTGACAAATTTTCAAAAATGAGTTTATTGCAGATTATGAAGGTATCTACAAGGTACAAGCGCACATGGAATTCAACAAGAGCTATATGAATATTCGAACCCAAAGTAATTAAAAAAAAAGTAAAAAATACTAAAGAGAGCGTTTCATATGTTCAGAAATATAAAAATACAACAGTTTTTTCGTTCCCCTGAAAAAAAAAAAAAAAAAAAAAAAAAAAAAAATTTTTTCATAAACACTTTTTAGAATTTCACTGACTGACTCACTCACTCACTCACTCATCAAAATGTTGAGGCACTTCCCGATGTCGTAGAAACTTGAAATTTTGCAGGATGGTAGGTCTTGATGAGTAAGTAAAGGGAAAAATCTGGAATTCGGCAAAAGTTGCACTTGGCTCTGCCCACAGGACCCCTATCATAACTCCGTCAATTTTCGATGTAATCTCACGAAATTTGGACCATAATAACATATTATGTTAACCTATATATACTTCCTTATTATACCTGCGAAATTCCGAAGTTCTAGCCTTACCGGAAGGGGTAGAAAAAACGGTTTGAAAATCGCTAATTTTACTACTGACTGACTCACTCACTCACTCATCAAAATGTTGAGGCACTTCCCGATGTTGTAGAAACTTGAAATTTGGCAGGATGGTAGGTCTTGATGAGTAAGTAAAGGGAAAAATCTGAAATTCGGCAAAAGTTGCACTTGGCTCCGCCCACAGGACCCCTATCATAACTCCGTCAATTTTCAATGTAATCTCACGAAATTTGGACACATCATGGGCATGATACACCCTAGGAATGTATCACACATAGCTGACTCAAAACCCACCGTGTATGGATAAATGAAACTGTCAGAAGACAATTGATTGTGTTCGAAATCCGCTCGAACCCGTAAAATACCAATAAGGGGTTTGTGTGTGATTAACAAGTACCTACACCTCTCTAATGATGTCAGCACTTAGAAATGTACCTACCTACCGCCTCACTCACTCATCACTTTGAAACTTTTCACACTAATAGAGTCCCACATAGTAACAATGCATGGCAAGTTTCGTTGGTCCACATCAAAATAAATAGTGTGGGAGCTAGAGCGAGTTGAAAATGGTTACTTTTCATACTGACTCACTCACTCATCAAAATTATGAGGCACTTCCCGAAAAGGTAGAGACTTGAAATTTGAGAAAATAATAGAATACAAGGCACCTAGTTGTCATATCCCATATCCAAGTAGGTAGGTACATACCTCCCTACGTAGTGATGAAAACACTGGATGGTGTTAATCAAATATCGCGAAAATCAAGGACATATAGGTACACAAATACCTCAGAGTAGGAGGCGGACAACTAAGAGACGAAAGGGAATCCATAAAAGAACAAAATATTTTCTTATTGTTGCAAAAATTCAAGTAGGTTAGTATGAAGGTATAAAATATATATAAAAAAAATGTACCTACCTATGTATATATTATGTAGGTAATATCGCACACCTAGAACAAAATGTGAGTAACTCAAAATTTTCGAAAAATGCGATTTTAACTGATTCCAGCAATTCAAATACGCGCGCTTTTTCTGTGAAGATCCCATGAAAAAAAACTCAAGTGTTCCCCATTAGAGAGCACTTGCTTCGGTTTTGCACGAATTTTTTGTTGATTTTCTAACAGCGTAATGCGGGAGCATCTTTAGTTGGTTCCAGGCTTTGAGAGAAACTGTATATGCAAAACGTAAGTAAATAATTTTGATTAGTTTTTGTTTTTTGAAATTAGTTTAAAAACTTTCATCAACTCAAAATCAAGGCTTTTTGTGCATGTTTTGATCTTTTTTTATGTGTGTCAATTCAAAATAGTTACATTTTACAGATCCCTCCTGAAATTTTTTTTTTCGAGTTACTCACTTTTTGTCTAATCATTCAATCAAGATGAGCGAAAGACTAACTCCAAAAATACCGGGTAATTGTTGCAGACTTAATAGTGTAAAATTAAATAGGTTTTGAATTATTTCCATTTCTTTTTTTTATAAGTATTCGGCAAATGATGCCTTGTTAATTCAACCTTTTTTGTAATTTTGAGTTAGTACGCGGCTGATCTGCGGATAGTGTTGTCGTATGTTAATAAGTGAGATAAGTAATAATAATAATAATATATAATAATAATAATAATAATAATAATATAATAATAATAATAATAATAATATAATATAATAATAATATAATAATAATGATCCCAGATAATAATAATAATATACATATAGTAATAATATATACATAATAAAATAATAACAATAATAATAATAATAATGTTATTTTATTGTGCTATTATTTCAAAAATAGAACAACATTAAAGCTCAAATACGAATTTAATAACTCTGCAGTTGTTGGATTTCGATCCACCGGGCCCGAATCCTCCCTTCTTACCGACTACGCTACTGGGCCTGGTATAATAATAATAATAATTAGTAGTTGCTTTATTTATACTGCTTCG
>NW_007382139.1:0-1175 GCF_000475195.1 Diaphorina citri | reverse complement strand
CGACACGAGGCTAGACGCCCAACCCGTGCAACCGCAGAGGTGACACGAGTCTAGACTACCCAACCGCGTCGACCCGCAGAGGTGACACGGGCTAGACAGCCCGACCCGTGCGACCGCACAGACGAACACGTGGCTAGACAGACCCGTGCGACCCGCAGAGATGACACCAAAGTCTAGACAACCCAACCCGTCCGACCCGCAGAGGGTGACACGAGTCTAGACAGCCCAACCCGTCTGGCCCGCAGAGGACGTCACGAGGGCAGACAGCCCGACCCGTGCACGCAGAGACGACAAGAGGCTAAGACCGCCCAACTCGTCCGACCCGCAGAGAGTGACACGAGGCTAGAAGCGACCGCACCCGGTGCGACCCGCAGAGACGACACGAGGCTAGAACCGCCCAACCCGTCCGCGACCCGCAGAGGTGGGTGGTGACACGAGTCTAGACACCCACCCCGTCCGACCCGCAGTGGCTTGCACGGGAGTCTAACAGGCTCGACCCGTGCGGCCTGCAGAAAGACACGACGAGGCTAGACAACTCCGCCGTCCGACCCGCAGAGGAGACCAACACAAAAGCGCTAGATCGCCAGAGACGCCCAGCGTGCCCAGCCCGACAGATCGGAGCACAGTGGAGACGCCCAGCCTGCTCAACCCGCCAGATCGGAGAACAGCAGAGACGCCCAGCGTGCCCAGCCCGACAGACGGGAGCACTGCAGAGACGCCCGGTCTGCCCAACCCGACAGATCTGAGCACAGTGGAGACGCTTAGCCTGCCCAACCCGATCGAAACACAACAGAGACGCCCAGCCCAACAGATCGGAGCACAACAGACACGCCCAGCGTGCCCAGCCCGACAGATCGGAGCACAGTGGAGACGCCCAGCCTGCCCAACCCGTTAGATCGGAGCACAGCAGAGACGCCCAGCGTGCCCAGCCCGACAGATCGGAGTACAGCAGAGACGCCCAGTCTGCCCAACCCGACAGATCTGAGCACAGTAATGACGCCCAGCCTGCCCAACCCATTAGATCTGAGCACAGTGGAGACGCCCAGCCTGCCCAACCTGCCACATCGGAGCACAGCAGAGACGCCCAGTCTGCCCAACCCGACAGATCGAAGCACAGTGGAGACGCCCAGCCTGCCCAACCCGCCAGATCGGAGCACAGTGGAGACGCCCAGCCT
>NW_007382138.1:0-9319 GCF_000475195.1 Diaphorina citri | reverse complement strand
TCTATCTCCGTGATATGATCTTCCAAACCTGAGCTATGAGTAATTGAGTACCAGTCTACCAGAGTAAACCTCCTTCTTTTCCCTATCTAAACCTGAGCTATGAGTAATTGAGTACCAGTCTACCAGAGTAAACCTCCTTCTTCTCCCTAAACCTCTATCAAAACAGAATAAATTTATCATCTTTCGCTAAGAAGGTATTCAATTTTCAACATAGTTCATACCCCGAGAAGGGCCCTGTACTTACTTTGGGCAATATGTTCTTGACATAGATAGGACAGTAGCCTCCAGCTGGAAGCACATATTCCACTGAGTCCACTACCGCTTGAGTTTAGATCTAGACTCTGATTCAGAGAGTCAACCTCCTGGGGAAATCAAACAAAACGGATTACAATTAGGTTGAGATTCTACACCTTCTAGATCCCGAAATAAATCGATTTGAAAAATAAAATACTAGTAAAATTTGAAAAAGTTGTGTCACGTCAACTACCACAAGAAAGCGAAATTGCACACTAGCACTGCCTAGAGAACTTGCGCAAAAATATGTACATTTCCAACTGTTTTAACTTTCTCTTTGGAACGGCAAAGAATTTTTTTTATTTTCATCCCTTGGAAGCCACTTCGCCGTTTTGACACAAAACTTGGATTTTTCACAACATTTTACGAAGGGAAGAGCACCAGTAAATTAATTATACTCTTCACGGTTATAAGTTACTTGTGTTCTTCTTTTCCAGATGAATATTCACAAAGTCACGTCAGAATCTATCAGTATTTTACGAAGGATTTGGCGTTTTATTCATATGAATAGTTTCTATTTTCACGAGTTATACACTCACCATATTCCTGGGGCTCGCGGATCGCACATCTTCCACCACCTCCTGTCGTGACACCACTATGGTCACCTTACTGCCCATGGGGGTGTTCCTCAGCAGTTCTGCCACCTCAGGTTGACTACGGCCCGTTTGTGAGGCCTCAAGGGGAGCTCATCCTCCTCGTCAGGGTAGCGACCCCATTTCCCACTCGAGTAGCCGTTACTCGACGGTTTCAGTTCGTTCTGGAAGCGAAAAACGGCGATTAAAAAATTAAGCAAAATTGCTGTCAGAAAGTCGGCCAAAGATTAAAGAGTCAGAAAGTCGGCCAATTTCCAACTTGTCCCTTTGTCTCCACTCCAACCTCTGTAAGGCAGGAACCTAAGGTAGGAAGGTACCTTACAGAGGAGGAGAGATTAAATTAACTTTCTGAGGAGTGATTACTGTTGAACTTCAAAGGAGGTAAATTTTAAAGATTATGTTTCTAAATTCTTCGAAAGGCTGGGAGGTTTAGAGATAACCTTTCTAAGGAGCGATGGTTCTCACCTTTCTAAGGAGGGGAGGTTGGTCATCGAGGCTGGGGGCGGCTGCTGACCATCGTTTTGATTGACGCACAGGAGTCGATCCCCTGGCTTCAGTCTACCGTCCTCCACTGCAGCACCCTGGCGAGAAGAAGAGGAACTCCTAGTTAGGTATAATTATAGTGCAATAGTCCTAAACTAAAATGGACGCGGCACACAAGGGATCAGGAAGAGACCGCCTTAACATAATAAAAATAGGAATGGTTAACGCCGCTTAGACACAAAAGATCGAATAAGTTCTTCCAGAGTTCTTGGTTTGTTAAGAACTGAAAGATGTTATTCGACGAGAAATAAACGGTATATCTTCAGAGAACGTCTGAATTCTTGTCTTCTGAAGGCAAGAAGGCCACGCACAGGAGTCGATCCCCTGGCTTCAGTCTACCGTCCTCCACTGCAGCACCCTGGCGAGAAGAAGAGGAACTCCTAGTTAGGTATAGTTATAGTGCAATAGTCCTAAACTAAAATGGACGCGGCACACAAGGGATCAGGAAGAGACCGCCTTAACAGGCTGCATCCAACATAATAAAAATAGGAATGGTTAGACACAAAAGATCGAATAAGTTCTTCCAGTTCTTGGTTTGTTAATAACTGAAAGATGTTATTCGACGAGAAATAAACGGTATATCTTCAGAGAACGTCTGAATTCTTGCCTTTTGAAGCCAAGAAGGCCTCTATCTCCGTGATATGATCTTCCAAACCTGAGCTATGAGTAATTGAGTACCAGTCTACCAGAGTAAACCTCCTTCTTCTCCCTAAACCTCTATCAAAACAGAATAAATTTATCATCTTTCGCTAAGAAGTTATTCAATTTTCAACATAGTTCATACCCCGAGAAGGGCCCTGTACTTACTTTGGGCAATATGTTCTTGACATAGATAGGACAGTAGCCTCCAGCCGGGGTTTTGATTGGTTCACATCAGGGATGGGAGGGGGACCCACAATGTGTCCGTTTGAGATGCCTGTAACAAATACATATGTTGACATGTAGATTAGAATATACCTTGTTTATCCTGCTGGGATAGGACTGAAAAGCAGTGGCGTAGCGTGGTCTAAATTCAAGTGTAGGGCGTGTAGCGCTCATGCACAGGTCTACCAAGTCCTTCTATCTTTCCTAGAGGGGCTAATAGTCGCTTAAGAAAGAGATGAATGGAAACGGCTCTTTTCTGGGGGCCCTGAGCTCTCGAGGCCTGTCAGAACTTTGAACCGCCGCCATTTTGAATCAGGATGGAATGTGACAATTTTAAGAAGCCTGTGTCACCCTGAGTACTCTTTTTAACAACCTCAAAAAATTTCATCAAAATCGGTCGAGTCGCATTCTCGTGAAAAGAGGACAACCTAAGGTCTGAGTGGCTTACCTGGAAGCGGCTCCTCCATTAATGACACTCTTGATGAAGATACCGAGATCTGTGGAGGCTGACGAGTTCAAAGCACCCCCATTACTACCGCCACTGGTATTGGCCGTAGTCTTGCCCTTCACACTCACACCCAGTCCTGCCTTCTCGGTATCGTGCACTGGAATGTCGAACTGGAGGATTTCCTTCTGTTTCCATGGGAACACGAGTGACTCATCCAGCTTTGATTCCTGCAAATCAACAATGGATAATGTTTAAATAGTGTGTGCTATATAAAAGAACTACTATTTTCAGTGGGATACTTAGTCAATGTCCTAAAACGTGTGTGAAGCTCACTCTTCTACTTCCTGTAGAAATAGGGATTTACGATTTGATTCATTGACCGAGTAGTCCACCGAAAAGAGAAGTGGGCCCTTGGAGGGCAACGAGCCTGCCTTGCAAGCGCTAGGACGTGGGTTCGTTTCAAACCCGGAGCGGACTTCATCCTACACAGCTAAGGTGAACTAAGGTGTGTTCTCAGATCAACTGGCTTTCTTCTCTCCTGTCTGCTTCTTTGGGACAATAATGCCTTCGGCATTTGGTATTGGTATAAGTAGGGCCATCGGCTTTAATAAAGGCACTATGTCACTGCGACCTGGTTAGATCTTTTGTGACTACCTTCGTTATTTACCTGTGAGCTATTACTAGATGAATGTCTATCAAACGCATTCTGTTGGTGTTTGTACAGAGAATCCGAAGTGTTGACTCCTATGGATTTGTTCAGAGGACTGCTGGATGCGATATCAGACCCAGCACATATTCCACTGAGTCCACTACCGCTTGAGTTTAGATCTAGACTCTGATTCAGAGAGTCAACCTCCTGGGGAAATCAAACAAAATGGATTACAATTAGGTTGAGATTCTACACCTTCTAGATCCCGAAATAAATCGATTTGAAAAATAAAAGACTAGTAAAATTTGAAAAAGTTGTGTCACGTCAACTACCACAAGAAAGCGAAATTGCACACTAGCACTGCCTAGAGAACTTGCGCAAAAATATGTACATTTCCAACTGTTTTAACTTTCTCTTTGGAACGGCAAAGAATTTTTTTATTTTCATCCCTTGGAAGCCACTTCGCCGTTTTGACACAAAACTTGGATTTTTCACAACATTTTACGAAGGGAAGAGCACCAGTAAATTAATTATACTCTTCACGATTATAAGTTACTTGTGTTCTTCTTTTCAAGATGAATATTCACAAAGTCACGTCAGAATCCATCAGTATTTTACGAAGGATTTGGCGTTTTATTCATATGAATAGTTTCTATTTTCACGAGTTATACACTCACCATATTCCTGGGGCTCGCGGATCGCACATCTTCCACCACCTCCTGTCGTGACACCACTATGGTCACCTTACTACCCATGGGGGTGTTCCTCAGCAGTTCTGCCACCTCAGGTTGACTACGGCCCGTCTCTTACTATTATTAAGGCGGTCTCTTCTTGATCCCGTTTGCCACGTCTGCCTTGTAAGCGCTAGCCCGCGGGTACCAATTTTCTCATAATTTTTTTGTTTGCTGTCATAGTTTTCCCTAAACAGTCGGACAGACAAAGGCACAAATATAGTTTTCTGATTTATCAAACTCACTCGTTTTGTTCGAAGACTCAGCAAGTAGACTAGAAGAGGAGTTTTGCCTCGCATGACGGCTAGGTGGAGGAGAGGGCACTTTCCTGGCCACTGTGATGGAGATGATACCTGGACATGGCCCATCGGACTGGAGCATGGCGCGACGTAGGGTTTCCATGGCGGAGGTGTTAGATTTGCCCAGGAGGGAGATACCGTTCACCGACAGGAGCTGATCGTTCGTCCTTAGACGGCCATCCCTGGGAGAGATTCGATAGTTAATATTTATTTTGAAAATTTTGACTCTTTATCGATTTTTGTTTCTGAAATTTCCTTTGCTAACGAAATATTAAAGGTTGAGTGCGAAGGACATCCATTTGTAAATTTTTTCTAGCCCAAACCAAATGTCAGCCCAAAGCAATCACCCTAGCTCTAGGGCTGATTGAGAGGCTGACGAAAAATGCCGACCACGTCTGAACGCGGGAAAAGGCGATTTTCTCTCTCTCTATCTTTCCTAGAGGGGCTAATAGTCGCTTAAGAAAGAGATGAATGGAAACGGCTCTTTTCTGGGGGCCCTGAGCTCTCGAGGCCTGTCAGAACTTTGAACCGCCGCCATTTTGAATCAGGATGGAATGTGACAATTTTAAGAAGCCTGTGTCACCCTGAGTACTCTTTTTAACAACCTCAAAAAATTTCATCAAAATCGGTCGAGTCGCATTCTCGTGAAAAGAGGACAACCTAAGGTCTGAGTGGCTTACCTGGAAGCGGCTCCTCCATTAATGACACTCTTGATGAAGATACCGAGATCTGTGGAGGCTGACGAGTTCAAAGCACCCCCATTACTACCGCCACTGGTATTGGCCGTAGTCTTGCCCTTCACACTCACACCCAGTCCTGCCTTCTCGGTATCGTGCACTGGAATGTCGAACTGGAGGATTTCCTTCTGTTTCCATGGGAACACGAGTGACTCATCCAGCTTTGATTCCTGCAAATCAACAATGGATAATGTTTAAATAGTGTGTGCTATATAAAAGAACTACTATTTTCAGTGGGATACTTAGTCAATGTCCTAAAACGTGTGTGAAGCTCACTCTTCTACTTCCTGTAGAAATAGGGATTTACGATTTGATTCATTGACCGAGTAGTCCACCGAAAAGAGAAGTGGGCCCTTGGAGGGCAACGAGCCTGCCTTGCAAGCGCTAGGACGTGGGTTCGTTTCAAACCCGGAGCGGACTTCATCCTACACAGCTAAGGTGAACTAAGGTGTGTTCTCAGATCAACTGGCTTTCTTCTCTCCTGTCTGCTTCTTTGGGACAATAATGCCTTCGGCATTTGGTATTGGTATAAGTAGGGCCATCGGCTTTAATAAAGGCACTATGTCACTGCGACCTGGTTAGATCTTTTGTGACTACCTTCGTTATTTACCTGTGAGCTATTACTAGATGAATGTCTATCAAACGCATTCTGTTGGTGTTTGTACAGAGAATCCGAAGTGTTGACTCCTATGGATTTGTTCAGAGGACTGCTGGATGCGATATCAGACCCAGCACATATTCCACTGAGTCCACTACCGCTTGAGTTTAGATCTAGACTCTGATTCAGAGAGTCAACCTCCTGGGGAAATCAAACAAAATGGATTACAATTAGGTTGAGATTCTACACCTTCTAGATCCCGAAATAAATCGATTTGAAAAATAAAAGACTAGTAAAATTTGAAAAAGTTGTGTCACGTCAACTACCACAAGAAAGCGAAATTGCACACTAGTACTGCCTAGAGTGCCTAGCGAAATTGCGCAAAAATATGTTGTACATTTCCAACTGTTTTAACTTTCTCTTTGGAACGGCAAAGAATTTTTTTATTTTCATCCCTTGGAAGCCACTTCGCCGTTTTGACACAAAACTTGGATTTTTCACAACATTTTACGAAGGGAAGAGCACCAGTAAATTAATTATACTCTTCACGATTATAAGTTACTTGTGTTCTTCTTTTCAAGATGAATATTCACAAAGTCACGTCAGAATCCATCAGTATTTTACGAAGGATTTGGCGTTTTATTCATATGAATATTTTCTATTTTCACGAGTTATACACTCACCATATTCCTGGCCAACAGAAGGACAAGCGGAGGATAAGGGCGGCCCCCCATACTCCCCGCCCCCATCCATTAACCCCAAAAAGGATGGAAAGATTGTGGTCCTGGCCATTACTTATCCTCTGTTGATCCTTTTTTCAAAACTCACCGTTTGGTAGGTTGAGGGCAGGTTCTGAGCCCCTCCTCACGTGGAGGGACACAGGCACTCCAGATGCTATCTGCTCATTGGTAACTTCAATATCTGTCCTATACTTCCCGTCTTGTAACTGAAACAAAAACAAACATCAGGATTATTGAAGGAACGAAGCAAACCAAAATATTCACTGAGAAAAAAATTAGTGATAGGGTGTCACAAGTTAGGGTAGAAGAACCCTATTATAGGGTTACTTCCCCTGATTTACATAGATTGTTGGAATGCTATATTATTGTGTCGAGCTTCCCAATATAGAGTTCAATATTAGAGTTCCAGAACCCCTAGTTTTTTCTGGGTGTAGGTACAATGATCATACCTCTTTAGTGGTCATTGGGTACTTGTTCAATATAATTTTGTCTTTTTTACGAAGTCCAAAACTTTTAAACCATACATGATTTTCTATCTCAACCGTCCATTTAGACACTTATTATACATACTGTACAATCTGTAAATAGGTACGCTTAGTATGTAGTCAGACAGTTAGTTTTCCTACTTAGTTGTAAAGACTAGTAAAAGAATTGAACGGTTACCCCCATTACTATCAACCGATAGGTATGTACTAATACTTAATATTAACCGTAGATATTATAATCATACTGCTTGGTATTATCGGTATTATAAAAACAGTTAAATATTTATTAGACCTCTGCAAGTACCACATACTCAAGTTTAACTGTGCTTATCACTGGTTAGCATCAGACAACAACCCACATACGGATAGGTGCTTGTTCAGATATACTGAGAACTCTGAGAAGCCTTTAGGACGTTGAGTCTACCTATCTCCCTCTGCTCTGGAGTCTAGAATCTACATGAAAAGTAACCTATGGGACTCAAACCTCTTTGACCAAGAATGTTGAAAGTATAACCTTTGATACACTTTTGAAGGAAAAGATCGCAGAGGGGAGGAAGATTATGGGGTGGGTTGGGTGGGTGTGACTCTGGGGGGTGGTTGGGAGAATCCAATGATTTAGTGGTGGTGTTCACCATGATGTCTGAAATGAAAGTTCAAGTTAATCAATTAATGAGTGGGTATAAATTAATAGCCATATTCAAACCTATGCATTATGATTAATCAAATAAATAAATGTGTTAAGTTACAAATTGTTGTTCAAATTTCACTACCACATAGACAAAAAAAAAAAAATGTTAAATTAAAAAATTTTTTTTAAAATTTACCACCCAAAAAAAAAAAAAAAAAAAAAAAAAAAAAAAAAAAAAAAAAAAAAAAAAACAATGTGGTAGTTCACTATCTTTCAAATCACAATCAGGTTAAGCGGTAGTGATATTGTCGATTGTAATGTGCTCTGTTGTATTTTTCTGAAATATCTTCAAATCATCATGTAGAGGAGAGAATACCAAATCCAACAATGTGCATAACTCAATTTCACCAAAAATCAACTTACACGGTAGTGAAATTTGAACGACAAAATGAACTTTTCAATCTTATATTATAAAATCAAGATGCATTGACTCATTCACATTTCACACACTGATTCCTCTATCTCAAGAATCACAAGACCTAGAAAGCTGAAATTTGATAGGACTATTCCTTTTATGGTCTAGGTGTGCAATAAGAAAGGATTTTGCAAAAATCTAAACCGATCCTGAGATATGATCAATTTTTGATTGCTAAAATCTCCATAAGAAATACACAGAGCGCAGAGACTGCAGGAGAGAAATGTTCCACTCCAACCAACATTTTAAGTTTTTAGTTTGATAACTATGCAGCTAATAGGGAGCGTGCAGTGCAACCATATTTTTTTTTTTCTTTTCTACAAGTTCAGCCATGCCTTTTCTACAAGTTTGGCCATGCCTCGGGATGAACTAGCAGGATTCCAGAGCAAAGCAATGGAATTCAGCTAGTTTCATATAAGAACCTTGATAATTAGCTAGATCCCCTTTAGGGGTAAGCTATTCGTTTTTAGACTTGGACTCAAACCAACAACTTCCAGATTCCAAGTCCAATGCATCAACCACTACACCACCAAGGTTCTATAAACAAACAGATCTACTCAATGATATTGCTCCAGGCATACTGAGTTCAAGGCAATCTGCATGAGGGTTTTCCAAACATTTTTGGCATTCTTGTTCAGTGTGCAAACCATAGGGAGAGGGACGGGTGATTGGGATTTAGGTTTAGCAACCATGCTTGCTACTGGCGGATATATTATATGAGATAGATGGCCTAATAAGGTGGCAATGTTTTTTTTTTTTCTTTAGAGAGAGAGAGAGAGAGAGCGAGAAAGGGAAAGACAAAGGAGAAAGCCAGCCGTTCCGGGAACGAACCTTATCTGTTATAAAGTTAGCCCCGGAAGGGCTAAGCCTCTTTAATTTGTAGGCAAGTTCGTGTTATATGGAATAGAGCCCAGGTTTTTATTCCGACAATTTCAATTAGCTCCGTAGCAATCGACAGCGAGAAGGAAAACTGAACATTCTAGAAATCTAGATGATTGAAGAGGTCTACAAAGCCCATAATGATGTGAGCATTGAACATCAAATTACACAGTAGTTAAATATTTATTAGACCTCTGCAAGTACCACATACTGAAGTTTAACTGTGCTTATCACTGGTTAGCATCAGACAACAACCCACATATGGATAGGTGCTTGTTCAGATATACTGAGAACTCTGAGAAGCCTTTAGGACGTTGAGTCTACCTATCTCCCTCTGCTCTGGAGTCTAGAATCTA
>NW_007382137.1:12314-16661 GCF_000475195.1 Diaphorina citri | reverse complement strand
TAAGGTTCGTTAAGGAAGGTAACAGATAAGGTTCTATCCTAAGGTTCGTTAAGGAAGGTAACAGATAAGGTTCTATCCCAAGGTTTGTTAAGGAAGGTAACAGATAAGGTTCTATCCTAAGGTTCGTTAAGGAAGGTAACAGATAAGGTTCTATCCTAAGGTTCGTTAAGGAAGGTAACAGATAAGGTTCTATCCCAAGGTTCGTTAAGGAAGGTAACAGATAAGGTTCTATCCTAAGGTTCGTTAAGGAAGGTAACAGATAAGGTTCTATCCCAAGGTTCGTTAAGGAAGGTAACAGATAAGGTTCTATCCTAAGGTTCGTTAAGGAAGGTAACAGAGTTCGTTATGGAAGGTTGGACTTATACGAATCTACAAGACCTACTTAATTTTCAAACAGTTTGGTTGATTTTTAATGAATTTTGTCAAACGTATGAGTACATCACCTTATATCATACGTCCACGATTGCATATTTTCTGCAGGCGATGGGTCAGACCAGTGTTTTTTTTTTTTTTTTACTTTCTATTATTTTTTTTTTTAAGAGGTTTGACAGAGGGCTTTTTACTTCAGAAACAGATCTTATGTGTTTATTTGTTCAGGAAACGAAGAAAATGTCTTGACATAATTTGTGTAGTTTTGGATTTCAAAACTACACAAATTATGCGTAAAAAAAATTGGACCTATTCTGAGACTTTCTCAATATTTTAGTTTAGGATCTACATACGAGTAGATCTAGTAATACAAAGTAAAAATGGAAAATTAAGATCTACAGATTTTATTCTTTTTCTTCTACGATCCCCGAGTCAAACAGATTTCAAAGACTACCTGATCGCGCGTGCGCAGAAATGAGATCGGAAAATTCCGTGCAAGATCGTCAAATTTCGTTGGAGATCGTCAAACATGCCGAACACAAAAACTCCTTGCAAAATCTCTCTGGAGTCTCTGTAGCCGACATTTGTTTACATTTTTCTCGACCCTGATTGGAGCATTCTGCCCTTCGGCACCAATTCAGCGCAAGCGCCCTTAGTCAATCTAGCAATACCAATAATCAATCTAGTACGAATGCGTCCAAACGGGAGAGGTCCGCCGTTGGCGCGTCGTTTTCGGATCCGTTTTTCAGTCCGTCCGCATCCGGGGCGAACGGGGACCCGTTCCGGTCCAACAACGGATTTGGAGATCCGTTTAGTTTTTCGACTAATAATCAAAGCGCGTCCGTTGTGAACAAATTTTCCGACGAAAGTTTTTCGCCGAATAAATTCGGCGATAGTTTTTCGAGTAGCGGCTCCGCGAATTCCGGGAATAAATTCGCGGACGACAATTTCAGCGCGATGTTTAGCTCGAGTATATTCGACTCCGAAAAACCGTCGTCGACGGACGGGAAATTCAAATCTAACGGAAATGTAGGTCTTTCATCGACGTCGGGAAAGCCTTTGACAGGGTCAACGACAACCTCGAATGGGACCGGGACGGCGGGAAAGCCGTCGATAGGGTCGACGTCGAATGGCGGTCTCGGGACGACGTTGCCGTCGGTAAATTCGGCGATAGTTTTTCGAGTAGCGGCTCCGCAAATCCCGGGAATAAATTCGCGGACGACAATTTCAGCGCGATGTTTAGCTCGAGTATATTCGACTCCGAAAAACCGTCGTCGACGGACGGGAACAAATTCGGCGATAGTTTTTCGAGTAGCGGCTCCGCGAATTCCGGGAATAAATTCGCGGACGACAATTTCAGCGCGATGTTTAGCTCGAGTATATTCGACTCCGAAAAACCGTCGTCGACGGATGGGAAATTCAAATCTAACGGAAATGTAGGTCTTTCATCGACGTCGGGAAAGCCTTTGACAGGGTCGACGACAACCTCGAATGGGACCGGGACGGCGGGAAAGCCGTCGATAGGGTCGACGTCGAATGGCGGTCTCGGGACGACGTTGCCGTCGGAAAGCGAACAGTTGGCGTGGGCGGCGGTCGAAAGTTTGAAGCTGGAAACGGAGGCGCAACGCAAGGCGGACCAGGAGAAAGCGGACCTGGAGTTGGCGCTTAAGTTGAGTCAGCAGGGCGATAGTTTTCCCGTCAAATGGTAGAAATGATGTTTGTCCAAGTTGTCACGTAGGAAAATGCGGCAGAGTAACATATAATCTGGTAATTTCCCATGGTACAAACTTACAGAGATAAAATTTGATGCCATAGGTGTATGGTCATGTTAAGGAAGAGAAAATTTCCAGATTATATGTCGCTCTACCTCTCTATCCTACCTGTAGACTGTAGAGGAAAGAGAGACTGAGATTCCAAAGCGGTAATTGTATTGGAACGTAGGGAAATGTGGCAGAGTGACATATATTCTGGTAATTTCCCATGGTACAAACTTGCAGAGATAAAATTTGATGCCATAGGTGTATAGTCATGTTAAGGAAGAGAAAATTGCCAGATTATATGTCGCTCTACCTCTCTATCCTACCTGTAGACTGTAGAGGAAAGAGAGACTGAGATTCCAAAGCGGTAATTGTATTGGTTTAAGCTCGGAGCTATAATAGGAAACTTGGTCGCGTGACTTTGAGTAGCGCATTGTCGCTGGCAAAACCAAACACATGAAAATGATAGAGATAGACAGTCTCCATCATTTTCCTTTCCTTCTAAAGTCGCGCAACTACGGTTCCAATGTGTGCGACGGGCCCAAGATTTGATTGGTCGATTCTAGCAGGATTAGCCAATCAGATTTGACCCTTCGGATACCAAATTGTAGTGTCGAGTATTTAGAAAAGTAGTCGGTCCTTCATCTCGTCGCTTGACAGTTGAATTGACAAAGGAAAATACATAATATTGACAATAAGTTCCAGTCAAATATGTTGATGAGACTGAGCTTTAGGAAGTGTTAGAGGAGATTTGTAAGATTTTTTTTTTTTTTTTTTTTTTTTTTTTTAACCCCCCACCCTGGGGTATTTGGGGGACATAAGATTTTTTTTTTTTTTTTTTTTTTTTTTTATACACTCGAACCTGGGTAATTGAGGGGACAAGGGGACCTCATTTAAATAGATTTTCGGGGTAAACAATGAACATTTTCTTGACTGAAACTGGTCTCAGTCGGGCTACTTATTTTGGAAGGAACTTGGAAGGTGGCTGCCTTGTGAGCGCTTGGTTTTGGGTTCGACTTAATGTGACCGCCTTGTAAGCGCCAGGTTTTGGGTTCGATACACCCAGGTCTCGATTATTCAGTTTCGACTGTACCAATCATTTTTTGTTCGAATTTTATTTGAAGTCATTTTATATTAGTAGCCTATTTAGCATAATTTTTGTCCCATCTTTATCTCAACTGTATGTAGGAATAGGAAATTTCAAGTTTTTTTTTTTTTTTTTGCCTGAATCTAATGAATAAATAAATAATCTATGGAATCCAGATTAATTTGAAAAAATAAAAATAAAAAAAATAATAATACATAATAATGAAAAAAAAAAATGTGTTTGAAAATCTGAATCCAAGGATTCAACTCCGGGAACCTGGATTTGTTTGATTCACAGTGTGTAGAACAAGAGGGTTCAAATCCAGACGAGGTATAAAAATTTATTGTGCTCACATTTTATTATTATCTATTTTTATATTATTATTATTTTATCCCATCTGAGGTATTTGAATTTTATCCTGGATTTCTTTTTTGCCCCAGAAAAATTAAAATTAAAAAACACGTTTTATTTGACTTGTGTTACCCCAGTAAAATAAATTGAAAAACATATTTATTTTCGACGTGTTATCCCCCCTTGCCTCCCAGTTTTACTCTGTTTATTATTTCAGATTTTGTTATTTTTATGTTTACCTACTGTATATAAGTATGTACCGCTATTGTTTTTTTTTCCTTTTTAAAAGTTTTAAATACTACGTAAATCTGTATTAACTCAGTTTTCATCAGCTCTTTTTGTTTTTCCCTATGTTTTTTGATGGTGCTATTTCATAAATGGTTGTAAGGTATATTTGTGTGTTACAACTGTTACAGTCTAAAAAAAAAAAAAAAAAAAAAAAAAAAAAAAAAAAAAAACGGATAACTTAAACAATTTGACAACAAGGGATGCGTCTTGGATGTCTGAATATTTTCGAACAATTTGAAATAGATTTTTTTAAAAGAAGCCGAAAACTCGAGGAAGAGATATTTCAAGAAAATAGGAAAAAGCTAGCCGTCGAGAGAAAACGAACCTTTAGCGTTTAAAATTGAATATTGCCACCCTAGTTAGCTTAGTGTGTGCGTTCTGTCTTGCTCTAAGACGCCGCTAGGCCGCGGGTTCGAATTCCCGCCGGGCGTAATTTTATCCTGAGTGGATAATGTTTTCGTCTCTCGGGAACGCTGGCTTCTTTCTCTATGCCTT
>NW_007382137.1:0-11673 GCF_000475195.1 Diaphorina citri | reverse complement strand
CGGCATGGGTGGACCATTTGGCAATAGGTGCCTGGCTAGCTTTTAAAAAAAAGTTATTGGAGTCAGAAAAGTAAAAAACGTTAACCAGTTTTTTTATTGTCTATTAGAGGATTTTGTCACTATAAAAATTATATGAGACTTCTACCTCAAAAAACACGAATTAACTAACCATTTATGGGAGAAATTTAAAAATCTAGTGATTTTCCCTGAAACTTTTGTGATTTTAAAAATATGTAGTGGAGGACCCCCTGTTTCTTGGGTTTTATTTTGTTTTTTTTCTCATAATCATGATTTTTTTGTTCGTTATTATATTTTTCAGAATAAACACAAAGCATGATATAAAAAATTAAGTTATGGATTATTGTATGGGTATATCGAACACCCATGGCGTAAATCTAATGGCCTAAATTGTGTGACGATAAAAAAATAAGTATCATCTATATAAATATAGTAAAATTTCATAAATAATGCTTTTTCAAACCAATTTGCAAATGTAAAATGTAAATGGTACATTTTACATTTCCTTTTGCATTTTGGCGGTTGCAATCCTGGCCTTACTTATAATGTGCTACCTATTTATTATTATTCAATGTTCTATATTTAATGTAGCTACACCTAGTTATTTATTATCAAATGTCCTAATTTTAATGTAGTGACCATTGCTTTTTATTTATTTTACCAAAATTTCTATACACATTCTGTATCAATGAGAGGTTGCAAGAGGAAAAAAATGGAATTTAATAATTCATTTAAAACATTTATTTTTAAAAAAGCGCCTCACATTACTATTATGATTTAATACTAATATATATTTTTATTAATTATTTCTAATTAACTTTAATTTTTCTGTTCAATTTTATGTTTGTTTTGCACCTCACCTCTAAGTTCATTAGTTCACTCATTTCCAGTGTGGCTTGTTCTCTTTTGTTTTTATTTTGCATGTTGTCCGGTCCACCCATACCTGGTTGTTGTACCATTACTGTTGCACCCTGTACATGGATACTTCTGGGACTTTCTGTGACACTCACTGTAACTTTTTTAACTCTCTCTCCTCTGACACCTGACTCCTTCCGTCTTTACTCGCGTGCCTTGTGGTATTGGCACATCGCTTACGCGTTTAGTCGGGGAGATGTTCGAGAGTGGAATTGAAAGAGGTGAACAGGGAAATGAAGCGGAGGAACACAGGTAAGTAACAACACCCACTTAGTAGATGGTCCCGGGTTCGAATCCCACGGTATAAAAAACTGTTGCAGGGAAAACGAAGCGGAGGAAACACAGGTAAGTAACACACCCACTTAGTAGATGGTCCCGGGTTCGAATCCCACCGTTGAAAAAAAAAGGGAAAAAAATGCATTCGTATTTATTTCGATTGCACATATTTCAACTGGTGTTCTCGTGTTGACCCAGCACCTAAATGGGAAGTATTATGTCTTTTATCGTCCATCTGATGAGGAACATACTACGGGATGAGCATCCTACGACACAGACCACATGAGTCTAATGTAGCAGTTGTTTTATTTGCTACGACATAAAACACTCATCTTGGAAAAAAAAAAAATGTACATAGACTGGGAATTTCAATGTGACCTTTCAATGTAACCTGGGAATTTCAATGTAATGGCCTTGCTTCTTTGCATGAAGGGTTTTTATTATTTATATATTAAGTACATATTATTTTAAAAGGGGTACAGGGAACTAACTGTAACTGCCAAGGTCTTATTGTTACAGTTTCCTCTATCTTGTTTAGAATACCTTGTTTATACATTATACTACCAGCATAGGACTGAAAAGTCCCTTTACTATCAAACGTTAAAAAAAGCCAGCCTAGTTAGCTTGTTTGTAGCGCGTCTCTCTTGTAAGCGCTGGGTCGTGGTTTCGATTCCCGCCCGGGGCGGATTTTATCCTTAACAGATAAGGTTTTCTCTCGGAACGGCTGTCTTTCTCCTATCCTGTCTTCCTTCTCTCTTTGCTTCCGGGACGATAGGATCTTAGCTGTTTTCCCTCTATCTCTCTCTCTCCCTCTTCCCTCTGTCCCTCTCTCTTTCCCTTTATACCTTTTCCATCTATTTCCCTCTCCCTCTGTAACTCTCTCTCTCCCTCTCTTCTCTCTATCAACTTTCCTCCTAGAGTCTAGTACCTAAAGTCTATAATTCGAAAAAAACCTAGTGATGGGACTTGAGTGAGATTTCTCAACTCGATTATTTTCCAACTCGAGTAGAAATTACTCGAGTTGAATATTTGCTGGAAATTACACCGCGCCGATTTCTCACTCGAGTAGGCGAGCGAGTGGTGGCGAGTGGATAGTATGCATTGCAGATCGGTTATATTCGGGTTTTCGTTCGGAAACACTCGGCATACGGGTATGCAATAATATGTGGCGAGTGGACTCGGGTCAGAGAACTCAATGAGAAGTTTTTTTTTCACTCGTAGCAGTCGTAGCGGATTTCCGCACCGAATGATAAAAATTCTACTCGAGTAGAACAAAATAATAATCGAGTGGACTCGGCCCATCACTAAAAAAACGAAAACCTCTCTTTTCAGGTGGACAAGCTCCGGACCCAGGCCACCGATCAGGAAACCCTTCTGAGTCGGCAGGAAGAAGAACTGCACTCGAAGAAGAAAGAGCTCGACAGCCTCAAACACGAAGAACATGAACTAGAGAAGAAACAAAAAGAATTGAACAAGAAGGTCAACCATCTCAGCGACGGACTGCAAGAGACACAGCTACTCATTAGTCAGGTAAAAAGATAGAAAAGAAAGAAAGAAAGAAAAGCTGTAAAAACCCCCTCAAAGAATAGAACATTTTGCGCTACATTTCATCAAAATCGGACGAACTGTTCGGGAGTTTTAGCGAACCAAAGAAATTCCTTAAAGTTGGTCCCGAACCTAAGGAATAATTCTTTGATTTATTTATTCTTTACCGTTAAAAAAAAAAAAAAATGCATTCGTATTTATTTCGTATTTTTGGTAGAGAATGCCATAGGCATTAACCCCACCCTTGATCAAAACTTTATTTTGTACTTATATGTACATTATGTTACCATTTGTAAATATTTATTCTGTAAATAAATTTTGATCTAATCGTTTAGTATTTCGATTGCACACCGTTAAAAAAAAAAAAAAATGCATTCGTATTTATTTCGTATTTTTGGTAGAGAATGCCATAGGCATTAACCCCACCCTTGATCAAACTTTATTTTGTACTTATATGTACATTATTTTACCATTTGTAAATATTTATTCTGTAAATAAATTTTGATCTAATCGTTTAATATTTCAACATTTTTCAACTGGTGTTCTCGTGTTGACCCAGCACCTAAATGGGAAGTATTATGTCTTTTATCGTCCATCTGATGAGGAACATACTACGGGATGAGCATCCTACGACACAGACCACATGAGTCTAATGTAGCAGTTGTTTTATTTGCTACGACATAAAACACTAGGAGGACGTGGGTTCGAATCCCAGCTGAGGCATTGAATTTTATCACTTGATTCGATTGAGAAATTGGCCACCTGCCTTAGGCCAGCCCACTCACTTATCAAGTCTACCTGATACCTGATGAGCACACACATTATCAGGTATAATGTGTGTGCTCATCAGGTATCAGGTAGACTTGCAGGCTGATCAGGTGTACCTGTCAGGTCCTTGATACAGTGGAACCTCGATATAGCGAAATCCTCGATATAACGAAGAAAAGTCGTTTTCCCTTCCCTTCAGAGGCAAAAACCTCAGTATAGCGAAGTAAATAGAATAGATACAACGAAGTAATTTGGGGCACGATCCCGAGGAAATGACCTTCAGTGTAACGAAATCGATTGAATTTTAACCTCAGTATAGCGAAGTGATCTTAAAACCGAGTAGAATTTTACCCCAGTACAACGAAGTTACTCTGATTTGAACCTCAGTATTGCGAAGTAAATCGATATAACGAAATAGTTTCGATTTTAACTAACGAAATCGATTGAATTTTAACCTCAGTATAGCGAAGTGATCTTAAAACCGAGTAGAATTTTACCCCAGTACAACGAAGTTACTCTTATTTGAACCTCAGTATAGCGAAGTAAATCGATATAACGAAATAGTTTCGATTTTAAGCTCGATATATCGAAAAATAAATATTACAAAAACCTTGATATAACGAAATTTTGGGCATTTCTCTTGGACTTCGTTATATTGAGGTACCACGGTAGTGAGTGGCTGGCCTTTATTGGTTGTTAGTGGTCAAGACGCTCGCCTGATAATCGGGTTTGGCTGGAGGTCGCGGGTTCAAATCCCAGTCGAGATATGGAGTTTTGTCCTGATGTGATTTGATTGAGAATTCTATTACAAATAAACTGTGGGAGATAGGATAGATGTTCATAGGTTCGATTCCCATCAGGTTCGAAGTTTTTTCGGCCTCGTGCCATTTGGAGTAAAAAAAATGGAGAAACATTGAAAGTCACTTTTCTACCCCCCTCTCAAAAGTTGTTCGCTTTGGCTTGTTTTTTCATCACTAACTCACCACCCTGTAATTGGTCTGTTCAATGGCCGGGGCCACAATTTTGATTGGTGGAAACTTTTGACATCAACCAATCAAATTGCTTCATTTAAGATTTGAAGAGGTAACCTTAAACCGAGTTTGAATTTTAATTAGACAATAGACAGCATTAAGCAGAAAGGAACGAGCGAACAGAAGGTTTGTACTCTTTTTCGAGTGAAAATATTTCAACGTGTTATTTTCTGTGGTGTTCTCGTGTTGACCCAGCACCTTAATGGGAAGTATTATGTCTCTTCTCGACCATCTGATGAGAGGCATACGGCATGCTACGGCGCGGCGGTGAAACACTCACCTTTTACTTCTTTTTTTTTACTAGGGGAACGGGGTAAAAAATCTTTTGGTTGATTAATTTTTTTTATATTTGTGGATGGTTCTTTTCTGGTTAAAGCTTAATTCTGCTCAATTGTGGTCCTGGCTCTAAATTCACCCTTTGTCTAATCGATTGATTTTTCCTCTCTCTTCTCTTCTTTCTTTTCTGCTTTTTTTTTTTACTGTTTTATTTTTGCTTTTCTCTGTCATTTATGTTTTCAGTTGTAATTTTTACTTTTCACTCCCCCCCCTTTTCTTCTACCTCTTCTCCCTAGCTGCCTTCAAAATGTTTCCCCTTCAATCTCTCTATATTACTCCTTCAGTTTTTCTTCGTATTCATATCCGGTTATGCCACACGCAATATCTTTCTAAACGTTTTACACTATGTTATTTTTTTATCTCCGAAAAGAACAATAAAAATAAAACTTAGATAGTTTTTTTTAACTTGTTCTAAAACAGTGGTTCTTAGGGCCGAATTTTAAACTCGGATTATCATTTAATCCTGGTCAGGATTAGCTTCTAGGAGAGCTATTCTATGTGGGAAAGTAATGTTGGACAATTAGTTTGACTAACTAAGACAGGAACTGAAAGTAGTTTAAAAAAAAATTCTTAAAACCTCTCCGAACTCTCTAAGCCTAACCACTCCTAAAAGGTAATCCGGTTTTAAAATTCGACCCTTAATAGTTAAATCTTACCTACCTGTTATGTTTTTCCATAGATATGTATTACATGATCTTTCAATACATACAAACATATTAACACCTAGTTTTTGCAACCGAAATTAGGGTCTCTTTATCTGAACTATACAAATTTGTTTTTATTACTATCATACCTACTTACTTGATTTTTTACAAGGATTATTTCGAATTCTTACAATAGTTTTAGCCCGAAAATTGCTTTTTTATAACGGGTGTTCTAATTTTGTGAAAATAATATAAACCTATGGTCACACTCAGAGAGTAAAATATGATAACTGTAACCTTTAATTCGTTTGGATAGTTTTTTTTTTTTTTTTTAACTTGTTCTGAAGCAGTGGTTCTTAGTAGGTGTTTACAACGGAGAACCGACCATAGCCTGGTCTCGACCCAAGGGAACATAAACAAACAAACAAACAAACAAACAAACAAACAAACAAACAAACAAGCAAGCAAACAAACAAACAAACCATGCTAATGAATAGAAGCGACCTCAACAGAGCCTTGATAATAGCTCCGCCTCCGACCCTCACAGAACATGAAGAAATTGAGTCTAGCATTTTTCTGCTTTTCTGCGATGATCGATGGTTTTGTATACATTTTGATAACATTCTAACCTTAAATTACTGATATAGCGCGCTATACTGTAGTAATAGAAAGTAAATAAAAATTCAAGCGTATCTAAATGAGCAGGAGGTATGGTTTTGTTTACATTGTGATAACATTCTAACCTAAAATTACTAATATAGCGCGCTATACTGTAGTAATAGAAAGTAAATAAAAATTCAAGCGTATCTAAATGAGGAGGTTCCAGGCTCCGTTGTGGACACACTGGCGCGATGGTCGATGGTCTGGGCGATGGTTGATGGTCTGGGCGATGGTCGATGGTCTGGGCGATGGTCGATGGTCCAGTATTAGTCGAACAAACAAAAAAAGTATTGTTGAATAATTTCAATATGTACACTCGAACCTGTCTAATTGGGAACCCGTCTAAATTATCTACCTCGGTGGTGTAGTGGTCAAGGCGCTCACCTGGTAAACAGGAGGGCGTGGGTTCAATCCCAGCCGAGGTATGGGATTTTATCCTCAATATAATTTGAGAATTTGACCACAATAATAGTAGTAGCCTACTGCTGGAGTAAAGGGACTTTTCAGTCCTATGCGAGCAGTATAAGTAAGCACTATTATTATTATTACTAAATGGGAAACCTGGATAAACGTTGGAAAAAATTGCCGAACGCAAGGCGGACCAGGAGAAAGCGGACCTGGAGTTGGCGCTTAAGTTGAGTCAGCAGGGCGATAGTTTTCCCGTCAAATGGTAGAAAAGATGTTTGTTTAAGTTGTAACGTAGGGAAATGTGGCAGAGTGACATATATTCTGGTAATTTCCCATGGTACAAACTTACAGAGATAAAATTTGATGCCATGGGTGTATGGTCATGTTAACGAAGAGAAAATTGCCAGATTATATGTCGCTCTACCTCTCTATCCTACCTGTAGAGTGTAGAGGAAAGAGAGACTGAGATTCCAAAGCGGTAATTGGTTTAAGCTCGGAACTGTAATAGGAAACTTGGTCGCGTGACTTTGAGTAGCGCATTGTCGCTGGCAAAACCAAACATATGAAAATGATAGAGATAGACAGTCTCCATCATTTCCCTCCCCTTCCTTCTAAAAGTCGCGCAACTACGGTTCCAATGTGTGCGACGGGCCCAAGATTTGATTGGTCAATTCTAGCAGGATTAGCCAATCAGATTTGACCCTTCGGATACCAAATTGTAGTGTCGAGTATTTAGAAAAGAAAAGTTGACAAAGGAAAATACATTATATTGACAATAAGTTCGAGTCAAATATGTTGATGAGACTGAGCTTTAGGAAGTGTTAGAGGAGATTTGTAAGATTTTTTTTTCTTTTTTTTATATACACTCGAACCTGGGTAATTGAGGGGACAAGGGGACCTCATTTAAAGAGATTTTCGGGGTAAACAATTTATTTATTTATTTAATATACATACCTTATTTATACTGTCGGCTAAGACTAAAAAGTCCCATTATGCCAACAGTTTAATAAGGCCTCATTTATTAACATCAATAATAATACAACAAAGGTTTTGACATTACAAAAGATGGAAAAGTTAAATATATATATCTAAAGCAAGTTATGGATGTTGGTGGCTGACAAAGAGGTTGCCCCACACAACAATGAACATTTTCTTGACTAAAACTGGTCTCAGCCGGGCTACTTATCTTGGAAGGAACTTGGAAGGTGGCTGCCTTGTAAGCGCTTGGTTTCGGGTTCGACTTATCTTTGAACGTAATGTGACTGCCTTGTAAGCGCCAGGTTTTGGGTTCGATTCACCCAGGTCTCAATTATTCAGTTTCGACTGTACAATCATTTTTGTTCGAATTTTATTTGAAGTCATTTTATATTAGTAGCTGGCATGTACTGTGATGGGACTTGGTAGACCTGTGCATGAGCCCTACACGCCCTACACTTGAATTTAGACCACGCTACGCCACTGTAATAAAATAATTTTATTATTATTTTCATTGAATGTTTGGTGTTGTTGTGTTTCAGATGCGTTTGCGTCAACCAATGGATTCTCCAGTGATCCTTTTGCCTCTACCAACACTCAGGTAAGAAAATTTCCGGCCCCTCGAACCCAGCACCTCTGGGCTGAGAGCCAATGTCCTTAACCACAGAGGTACTATTACCGAGGCAGATGCAGGGCGGTATAAGCAGGGTATATTCTATTCTATTCTACTACTATTAACATCTATTTTGTAAATGCAAAAAAATGTAAATGCAGTTTCTTTGTGTTATTATATCACAACTTGGGTGCTCACTGCAGCATTGTAGGATTTTTCCCAATACATATCTCAATAATCCTAACAACCAATGTTTACCTACCGTGCTGGCACCGGTCGCTATGCGCATTTATATGTCATAGCTACTCATTTTCCTCACGAGGCTGAGTGGGCCCCGCAACATCCAGTCACGAAGTTAATCCTTTGCAGATACAAATTTCTTGACCCCGCCGGGAATCGAACCCGGGTCTCCCGCGTGCAAGGCGAGTGCAGTGACCACTACGCCAACTTGACCCCGCCGGGAATCGAACCCGGGTCTCCCGCGTGCAAGGCGAGCGCAGTGACCACTACGCCATGGGAGCTGACTTTAACCTCTATTTTGTTTGGCAGAATGATCCGTTTGCGGCGGCGTTCAGTAGTAATAATAACCATGACCCGTTCACTGACAACACTGTAGCCACTGCGGGCAATGTGGCAACATCCGACGTGAGTATTGTATGCAGAAGGTCCCGGGTTCGCATCCCACCATGGACAAAAAAAAAGCACTCGTTTGTCGATTGCAACTATTTTAACGGTGTTTTATTTTATAAATTCAGAAGCAAAAAGAACAAACTCATTTTTATTATTTATAGAAAATCTTAATTAATTTTATTTGTCTCGCGCCGAGGCGCTAATTCACAACTGATCAACCAACACATTCATACAAAGTACAAACTAAAAAGATCAGGTATCTACCTATCTATACAACAAACGGGTTATTTTCTGGTTCTCGTGTTGACGCAGCACTTAAGTGCGAAGTATTGTGTCTATTGTCGCCCATCTGATGAGAGGCATACTACGGGATGGACATGCTACGACACAGACATCACGAGTCTAATCTTGCAGTTGTTTCATTGCTACGAAATAAAAACAGCAATGAAACCCGGGCGGACTCCAACTGCTCCCATTCTGAAATTTAGTGGCGCCAGGGTAAGATGGAAGCAGTTGGGCACCGGGGCAATTGAAGTGTCATCAAACGAGAGAAATTTTAGTGCGTTCTGAAACACTCTTTTTTTTAGGCAATTTTTTTTAATTCAAATTTTCGATCCGGCCCGAAGGACCACCAAATTAACCCTCTCTCTCTTTTCGTCGCTAGGTAGTCATTTTCTAAAAAAAATAATAAAAAATAAATACAATGTTATTATAAATATTATTTCTTATCATATATTATAATCATTTTATAAATGATTTTAACGTTTAGTATTTTACTGTTATAATTTATAAAATAACCCAACTTTCCTTAAAAATGGGATTCCATTTTGAGTTGCAATTTATTTAAAGAAAGATGTTTACTTCTTAAAATACCTACTGCCCTCAAAGCCCCAAATTAGTTCTGTACAATTTATAAGCAAAGAAAGAGGGAACTGTAGAATTTTTTTTTTTTCGCTAAATCCCCTTTTGTTTTAACAGAGGATTACCGTCACTATATAACTGCGGAGGCCTTTGGTGACTTAGGTTTTACCTCCATTCGGCAACAAGCTACTGAGTGTATCCTATACATTTAATGTATTATGTTATGCCTAATAAAAAAATATAAAAACAACAATAATAATTTAAGAATTAATTCAAATGAAACTTTTTTCAAAACTAAAACAAACTATTTTCTAAAGTCTTTATGTAGGTTAGATTGTAGTTTTTTTTCTAAAAAATTAATAAATAATTAACAAGTAATTACTCAAATAAATAAAGGAACGTTTACAAATTGATTTAAGCGATCAAGAATCAGTTTAACTTGGGCTGGGGGCCATAAAGTGGGTTTCAACTCCGTTCAAGTTTTAAACTGGGTTTAAGCTGATTGGCTGAAATTTTCAACAAGCTGGGCCCGTCCCTCCGGGAATTTTTTAGCCCGTAGTTTATTCAATCGTGGTTAAAGAAAACGGGATGATTTACATTTAAAGCTAGTTAATCTAGTTTTGCATTTATTAAATTACTGAAGAATTAAAATTAGTTAATTAATTAATAGAAAGTGTTAATTAATTAATTTTATATATATTAAATTACTGAAAAATAATGAAATATAAATTTATTTTGTTGTGGCTATTATATTTTAAAATTCTCGATTTTATATTAGGCTCATTTTTTTTTTTTTTTTTTTTTACGTAAATTTTGAGTTGATCAGTTCAATAAAATATTATGTTAGTTTGTGTATAGTAACTACAGATGCATTTTGTTGGAATTTAAAGCCATTTTTTTACAAGTTTTTTTTTTTCAAGAGGTTTGATAGAGGGAACTGTAACTGCTAAGGCCTTATCGTCCCTAAATCAAAAAGAGAAGAAAAACAGGATAGGACGAAGTCATCCGTTCCGAGAACGAACCGACTAAGGTTTTTAGCGAAGTCATGACGAGAAAAGCCCAGCATTTGCCCATAATTGTATTCTTGAACCCATAAAATACCCAAGGCCTTGTTTAGACTGCTGGGGTAAAGGGACTTTTCAGTCCTATCCCAGCAGGATAAACAAGGCATATTCTATTCTATCTGTGACTAATTTTACATCTCTGAAACAATCGTTTTTCCCAAATAGATACGGTTATGGTCCAATAAAATGCATCTTTTATTAATGAATTCATCTTAGCTAGACAAATAATAATCGCGTTGTTGTTTTGTGTTTTAGCGCAATTTATATATCTACTCTTATCTCCTTTGAACTTCTATCCTTTTCAGTTGATATTCAACTTGATATTTCAATTTGTAAATACTATTAATATGAATAAAATAATAAAAACAATAAACTTATAGAAAATGGTATTTATTCAGATATCTTTAGCTTTTTTTTTGTCTTCGCAAAATTTCGCATCTTTTGGGCATACATATACGATATACGTAAATGTAAATTACTTCTGATTAACAGTAAAAATTAAGAATAAATATTATTTAACTAAAGGTATACATCCGATCAGATTTCCTTGTTATAATCCCTTCACTTTTCTTTCTCAAATATGTTTCTTCTTCTACTTTTCCCCACACAAGTTTTTATTCTACTTCTTCCTTTTCTTCTTTTTTTTTCCGTCTGTCAGTTTGTTTGATTTTTATTTTCGCTTAATAATTTATTTCTCACCCAATTTTATTTCGCTTCTAGTTTCCCCACATTCACCCCTATTTTTATTTCTCTCTTTCATTATTTGTTTATTTTCGTTATTTTTATTTCGACCGTTTTTTCTGTCCCCCCCTCCCCCCTTCTCTTTTCTCTCCTCAGGCCGCGTCTACACTTCTCTCGTCCCCCTTCTCGACCTCATCAGCATACAGTTCTGCAGGGAGCCTGTCACCACATTCCAGCATCAAGTCTCC
>NW_007382136.1:7106-9339 GCF_000475195.1 Diaphorina citri | reverse complement strand
TAATTTATTTATTAACATGAATAAGACCAAAATGATGCCATTTACCTTAAATGTGAAAACGCTTCCTACAGAAAGAGAAATACTCATTCATGAAAAGCCAGATTGTCTCCCAACCTGTCAGTGTAACATGAAAATAGAGGTGGTGAAACAAACAAAGTATTTAGGTCTTGAGTTGGATTGTCATCTTAGATGGGATCAGCATGTGACAGCATTAACAAAAAGACTCCGCAGGTACATCTACCCTTTCCTCTCATTGAGAAAATTCATGCCACTCTCTCTCTTAAAAGAAATTTACTTCGCGCTAGCCCAATCGGCGTTAGAATACGGTATTTGTGTTTATGGAAGGGCGGACTCTACTACACTTGACAAGCTTAGAGTGGTACAAAATACCTTGTTGAAAATCATTTATTTTAAAGAAAGAAGGTTTTCCACTGAAATTCTGTACAAAGAACTAGGTGTGTTAAAATTTGAGTTGTTATTTAAAAAGAATATCTGTTCTCATGTCCACACAAACAAAACACAATTAATAAAATATAAAGAAACGAAATATTCATTTAGAGAAAGAAATCCAATAACTGTAAAATGCAAAACTAGCAAAGGGCAAAAATCTTTAGAATATTTAGGTATCAAATATTATGAAAGTCTACCCCATAGCCTGAAAGAGATTGAAAAGATTGATATTTTTAAATTAAAATTAAAAGAACACCTTAAACAATCACCTGTAAATGAAGAAATGTAATCTAGTTTTCATATTTATATTACAGTTTGATATACTTTTTTGTTTTTTGGTAGGTAGATCATTATAATTATAATTTTATTCAGTAGGCAGAGCTAGGCCCATTGCCTAAACCTAAACTTTCTATATTTTATTATTATTATTTTCCTTTTTTTCTTTATTAAGAAAGGGATAGATGGTTTCAAACTCTGATTTAAGTAGATCTTTATTATATTGTTTTTCTCTCTTTTTATTACATTTACAAAATATGTAGGTTACAGATAGGTACTAATTTTTTTGTTCATAGGCATTGAATGAAATTTTTGGTACATAGACATACCTAGGTTTCATTTTTTATTTTATCTCATTGCATTTTTCTTTAAATTAGATAGATATTATGTATTCTTTATTTTCTCATTTTTGTTTCTATCATTTTTTGGTTTCTGCAAAATCACAATTTAATTTATTATATTATACTAACTAGAATGGATAAAAAAAAAAAAAAAAAAAAAAAAAAAAAAAAAAAAAAAAAAAAAAACTCAATCAACCTACTAAATG
The DNA here is from genome assembly GCF_000475195.1 of Diaphorina citri. Taxonomy (NCBI): domain Eukaryota; kingdom Metazoa; phylum Arthropoda; class Insecta; order Hemiptera; family Psyllidae; genus Diaphorina; species Diaphorina citri. The sequence continues at coordinate 8,066 of NW_007382136.1, read as the reverse complement.
GTAAATCTATTAATTAGAAGAAAATTTAATAAGCAAAGTGCCCATTAATAATAATTTATTAAGGAAAACTAAAGAAAGGAATTACTGCACACAAAACAAGAGAGACCCCTCTCTTAGTGTGAGTAGTTAAAATTTGCAAAGAGAAGAAAAAACATAAAATTATCAAAAAACAAAGAAAACAAAATAATAGATTATTCTATATATTTATAAGCTTAAACTATAAGTTCTTATTATCATGTGTATAATCTGTTATTGTTAAGATTTGTAAACTGTTGAATTTGTTAAAATTGCAAATAAATAAAAAAAATAAATAAATATTATTTCCACTTAATTATATTATAAGATAATTAGATACACTCAGGTTGAATCAGGTTATTATGAGAAGGGCGAGCAGCTTGTCGCCGAATTCATGTAAAAACCACGTCTCTAAAAAACTTATCTACATAAACATGTGGCTATAAAGTGACGTTAAAACCTCTATCAACACACACAATAACATTATTGTTCTAACCATGAAATTATATTACCCATCACCAAGTCAGATTATTTTGTTAGTCATAAGTTAAATTTTTTTGTTACAGTTACAAAACATTGAATCAGCATTGTTTCTGAAAACAATGCAAAATTCTTGCAGATTTAATTAAAGATTTTACCCAAAGATTTCGTCGATGAAATTGTTTAACTTTGACAATGTAGCTTTGTTACGATAACATAATCCCGCATAAAAAACTACGTTACACATATTTTTTACAAAATTAATACCCTGCAAAATTTGTAAGGATCAAAACTTCTCGGATGTTTACAGTGTTACATGCACAGGGATTGTAACCTTGGTTTCAAGGATGGAAGGGAACTTTCCTCAACAGAGTTGAGGTTTGGTTTGAATAAATAAATAAAAATAAAATAAATGGATAAAAATAAAAATAAAGTAAACTCAGAAAACAAACAAAGTTTTAACTT
>NW_007382136.1:0-5485 GCF_000475195.1 Diaphorina citri | reverse complement strand
GGAATATTGAATGATTATCAAAATACATGCGAGAGTGACTTTGAAATAGGTTCCCTTGATCCAAACCAAGATACCCGATGACCTCATACTTTCTGTTGGGATATTTTCACTATACTTCTCCTTCAAATACTCAATACATGGCTCATAGATGGACTTCTTTTCTTTATCAACTTTCTCTGCTTGATCATTATCATTGGACTATATCGAATAGCTAGGATCACAGAATGTATGCCTTTTTGTCATTCTGGGGAAAGCCACAACTATCACAGAATCTTCTCGGATACCATTGCTATCAACACAAGGGACCTTCCTCGTGGCATTCCACTTGTTTTTCTTTCAGCAACTCGAATGATTCTCCTTTTGATCTGTGTGTTGGCGGAGATGTGACCAATACTTCATTGTAGCAGCAAGAACCCAATTACATGTGGGAGTGTTTCCTTCTCTCTGAAGCATCTGCGACAGAGGTTAGCAGTTGTTGCTGGAACTTTGAACTCCGGTACATTTTGCGAGGGTTTGCATAGTTCACCTGAGCTTGATGGCTTGCAACCCATTTCCGAAGATGAAAGCGAATTCTTGTTTGATAATGAAGGCATTGCTTGTTTGTGATCGGCCAAAGTGTTTTACTTCCAATTCCTTGGTTAGGATCCTTTCGCCATTCTTCAAATGATTTTGTTCTCAATGCACTCCGCAATTTCTCTGGAAGTTTGTACCTTGCTACTTTCAATGATCTACACACTGTCTTCATTTCAGCAATTGCAAATCAAAGGAGATGTGTAAAAATCATCATTCAGCAGAAGATAATTTGCTTTGCAATCGAGTAGTGTTGTAAGTACAGCTTCCCACTTTTTTGGCAGTTCAATATCCAAGTCCTTCTCACATTTTCTAGGTGCATATAACAGTAATGGTACCTATACCTATGTGATAAATATTTAATAATAAAATGTATATTACGGTGGAGAGCCCTTTTTTTAGTCCGTCTTCCTTTATTATTACAATAGTAATAAAGGTATAAGGGACGGGACTATTGTATTCGCTGTCGGTGTCTGTCTTGTCAGTCAGTCCTCAGTCTGTCAGTCAGTCCAGTCTGTCCCATAGAATGACTTATCCAAACCTGGTCGAACCTATTATATATCAAATTAAGAGGTCTTTTTACCAGGATCACGAAAATGGTGGTGCAAAATTTTTTTCCAGGAAAACATAAGGCCAATAAATGGATGGGTGACTTAAAGTTAATTGAGTAATTGTGGGATTTTTTTTTCACATTTTCTCACACAATTGAGCTCTGATCTTGAAATTTGTCGCGACGACCTATGAACTCAAAGCGAGAAAGTTTTAGATAACACTTCAGTCGTTAATTTAAGACCGGTTTTAGCGTCACCTATTTATTAGTGGTGATCAGAAGTATCGAAGTATATTTTGCCGATTTTGTAGAGTTTTGATAAGTTTTTTCATACCAAAAAATTGGAAAAAAATTTAAAAAATTTATTTGTAAATTTTTGGAATTTTGTGGTGGTGCAATAATTTTTTATTCACAAATTAAAAAAAAAAACTAATTTACAAGTGTACCTATCTACGACAAAATCAAGTTAGTTGGAATAAGGGGAATCTGCATCAGAGAGGAGCACAACGCTTACTCCCATTTTTTTTTTTTAAAAAGAGATAGAAAAAATGAGTTGCTCAAAGTGTTTGGAGACAATGGCTGAGAAAGACTGTATTATGTGCAGTAGCTGCGGCTCAAAAATTCACTACAAGTGTGTAGGTATCATTGCCTGCAACTTTGTAAAGATGGACAAGGAAAAGAAAATGAGATGGAGATGTCCCACATGTAAAGAAGGAGAAAAAAAGGAGGGCCAAAGCATGGAAGAAACATTCAAGAAGTTCAGTGAGAAAATAAGTCAGAAGCTAGATCAGTTTGGAGGAAAAATAGGAGGGTTTGAAACCAGTATCCAGCACAATTCAAAACAGATGGAGGATATGATGCAGAAGTTTAATGAAATGAAGTTGAAATATGAAGAGGTGTTGAAGAAGCAAGAAGAACTGAAAAATGAGAATGCAGAGTTACGGAAGATAAATCAAAACCTTGAAGAGAAGTATGATGCAAGTGAAAATCGTTCCCGCATAGAAAACATAGAGATTAGAGAGTTTCCAGAAACCAGAGGAGAAGATGTGGTGAACATTGTCAAGCTGATAGGAAGAGCCATTGGAGTGGAGAACATCAAGGAAGAAGATATTCAGGTGGCACACCGTGTTGACCTGATGAACAAGGACAGAGGAGCAAGATGCCGGCCAATCATAGTGCACATGGGCTCACGCTTTATCAGAAACAAGTGGCTGCAAAAATATCGTGACTTCCGAAGAGCAAAGGCAAATGGAAAACTCAATGCCAAAGATGTTGTAAATACCTTGCCGGACTCTGCTGTTTATCTCAATGAGCACATTACCGTTAGAAGAAAGTTGTTGTTGAAGGAGGCGAAATTATTCGCCAGAGAGAAAAATGTGAAATATGTCTGGGTGAAGGATGGTTTCATCTTGATGAAGAGAAATGATAATGACAATAAAGTAATAAAGATTAGTACTCGAGAAGAACTCGAGAAATACAAAACAAATTTCTAACCTTGAAGAGGAAAGAAATAAACATCAAAACCCTAATTCTCCCGGACTATGAGGAAGCAAATATTTTATTTGAATTTCATTCATCAAAATTAAAACCAAATCATGAACAACAAACAAGGAAAAATTTAATATTGAAACCACTCTACATCACTACTATGTATCTTATCTATATTATTATATTACTAGTACCAAATTGTGTTACCTCTACTTACTCTGTATTACCTACTATGTTGTTATACTACTATACAGTGAAAGGTATTATGTTTGAAACCACACTTACTAATTCTAGCCTTAGTTTAAGTTTAACAGGTACCATCGTCAGTTATTATAAGCATAAATTGATCCTAACTTGTCACTGCTTTGAAGATAGTTTAATGTTGCTACTGACTACATACATATCATATTCGACTCCCAAAAGTGGCGAGAAAATAAGGCAAGGAAAAAATATTATAATTATTACCTGTAGTTGTATTCTATTTAAATGGTAATAAATAACGAATTATTTGAATTAACATTGGAAGAAGATAGTGCGAAAGAACTTAACTTGGATGACTTCTCTAGAGAAATTAATATGGGGAATAATAGTGGATTAAAGGTTTTTCATATGAATGTATGTAGTCTAAGAAGGAAATACGAACAACTTGAAGTAATATTTAAAATACTGCACAATGTTTTCGATTGTATAGTGTTTAGTGAAACACATACAAATTATGAAATAAACCTAAATCAATTTTCTTTAGGCGATTACAAAATCTACCAGACAAAAAATAATAAAAGAAAAACAGATGGTGTTGTAGTTTACGTTAGGTCATCTTTGTCTCATGAGGTGTGTGAAGTAGAACTCACTGATTGTAATTGCTTAGTACTAAAGATTAACAAGAATAACAAAAGCTATACTTTAACCAACCTTTACAGATCACCTCAGGGAAAACAAGATATATTTATTTCAGAAATAAAAAGGTTTTTAGAAAAATTTAAAGATGGAAATACGTGTCAAATTATCACAGGAGACATTAACATAGATATATCACAAATTAGATGTGCAAAAGCGCAAAAGTACTTGAACTTATTGACTGAATTTGGTTTCGTATGTTTAATTAATAAGTGTACAAGAATAAGGCGAAAAAAAGGTACGTCATGCTTAGACCATATTTTTGCACAACTGAAAAGGGACCAGAAATGTACAGCTTATGTTGTTCAAACTAACATCTCTGACCATTTTTCGACAGCGTTAAAAATAGAAACAAATAAAATAGAAATAAAAGAGGACGAAAAATATTCGGAAATGGTTAAAATAAATTTTGATAAAATTTTGACAGATGTTAGTAAGGAAAGATGGGAGGATGTATACGATTGTGAAGATCCTAACTTGGCAGCATCTCTAATGACTAGAAAAATTCAAAAATTAATAGACGACAATAAACAGATAAGTTATAAGAAAAATAAAATAAGACTAAAACCATGGATAACAGAGGGTTTAATAAATTCAATTAAAACTAGAGATAGGTTACACACCTTGAGTAAAAAACAACCCTTAAACAAGAAGTTAGAAGATCACTATAAGAAATTCAGAAACCTCGTCACAAAGCTGATTAATAAAGCTAAAATCCAACACTTTAAAAAGGAAATAGAAAAAACAAAAGGAGATAAAAGAAAAGTGTGGCAGGTTGTGGATGACGTGATTCAATATAAAGATAAAGATAGATCAGGACCGGTGAAACTCATTGTAGATGGATCTGAAATAATAGTGCAAAAAGATACGAAAAAAGCGGCAAACTATTTTAATAAGCACTATTCAGAAGTAGGAATTAAAGCTTCAAATGGAGAAAATTCGCAAATCAATAATTCTGATCTTATAGAAAATCTAATAAACTCACAGAAAGAGGCGGACACGTCACTATATCTAAAGAGAGTTAGTAGAGAGGAAATAGAGAAAATAATAAATAAACTAAAAAATAAATCAGCCGCTGGCCATGACAATAGGTATTACAACAGAAATTGTAAAGAAATTAAAGACTCACATTTCAAAGCCACTTTGCTCAGTGTTTAATCTGTGCATTAAAAAGGGGGTGTTCCCTGATGAATATAAAAGGGCAGTCATCTGTCCAGTCTATAAAAATAAAGGTGATCGTCGGTCCATAGAATCGTACAGGCCAGTGTCACTACTCACAACTTTTTCTAAAATATTTGAAAAATGCATAAAAGCTAGGTTTGTACATTACTTAGAAAACAATGAAATTCTGAGCAGAACTCAATTTGGATTCAGACAGGGCAAAAATACAACGGACGCAGTCTTAGAAATAGTTGAAGGGGTTTACCCAGCGCTGGATAAGGGCGAAAAAGTGGGCGGGGTCTTCCTTGATTTAAGCAAGGCCTTCGACACTGTGGATCGTGTTAGGATGGCAGAGACATTGGCTAGGGTGGGGGGGAGAGGGAATTGTTTAAAACTTTTTAAAAGTTATCTTCAGAGCCGAACACAACAGGTTAAACTAAGAGGGGTCATTAAAAAATCTCATAATAACGAGAATAATGAAAACAATCATAAAGAAAACAAATTGGGTAAAATTCTGAGCGATGAAATTCAAAATGCCCCCTTTTCCACCCCACAAGGTACGGTACTTTCCCCTACCCTATACAATGTCTATGTATCCGGACTAAACCACATTGATCTGCATGGATCTTTAGTGTCCTTTGCGGACGATACGGTGCTGTGGGTTAAAGGACAAAACTGGCAGGAAGTTTTCTCAAAAATTCAGCAAGATATGCAAAAAATCATCACTTGGTTTCAGTACCATAATTTATTTATTAACATGAATAAGACCAAAATGATGCCATTTACCTTAAATGTGAAAACGCTTCCTACAGAAAGAGA
>NW_007382135.1:1289-13355 GCF_000475195.1 Diaphorina citri | reverse complement strand
TCTCATACCGCCCTCCTAGTCAATCACCACATAGTAGCAGTAACAGGCAAAGGGTATAACCATTGCCAGGACACACTGCAAGAACCGGTACCCCATATGTCTAATGATCTTCATATTGGACGAATGGAGGGAACCTTCAAAATCGGAAGGTACTCAAGCTCCACAAATCAGCGAAACCTTCAAAACGGAAGGTACTTAAGGTTCACGCAAGGAATCGCTTAAAATCGGAAGGTACTCTTGTTTGCTCAGCAAGCAGGTGTATAATTTCGGGTAATTAACAAAATGTCCGGCGATTAATTAGACAAGCGAATCACTGGAAGGAACCCTCCAATTAGTTCCGTTTCTGCGGTTCCCCTTCGATGGCCGATTTCAGATCGAGGAGAGTGATAAGAGGAAGTTTCGGGGTTATTGATTCCTGTCAGTGGCGGAGAACGAGGGGAAATGGGAGCAGTGGTGGTCGGGGTGATCTTGCGGAAGGGCCGCGACTGATTATATTGGGTGGGTCACAGTCATGTCTATTATGAGAGGGATTGTTTCTTTTGCATGACATTGATTTCGACAGGGATATTTAGGCCATCTACTCACTCTCAGGTAGACCTGACAGGTACGCCTGTTAAGTCTACCTGATGGTGGGTGACTGGCCCCACATTGATGATTGGGTACATGGAAATGGCGGTCTTTACTTAAGACCGTCGTGTGTGTTTTCCTTTCGGGAAACCATAAAAAAGACTGAAACACTGCAGTGTCCAAATTTCTGTTTAGGCTATAGTGCACAAGCACACATGATGGTGGCACAGGAAAAACTTACAAAAGATCCATTGAAGAGGTTACGGTTTCTGAAAAATCTATCATTTGCTTCCAAATTTGCGGTGTAGAACCATAAGGAATAACTTAATGACGACACAGAACTAATAAATAATAATATTTTCATGGAATTGATGAGGACCGTTTTATCATTTCTTCTGCTTGAAGAAAGGAAGAAGAAGAAGAAAAAGAAGAAGAAGAAGAAGCAGAAGAAGAAAAAAAAAAAACAAATTCTGTGAAACAATACAACACTGGTAGTTGCTTATGACTAGAACATGTATCTGGTTTAGATAGAATAGAATAGATAGATAAACAGAATAGAATAGATATAGATAGATAGATGGAAGATGCTGATTACAAATCATGACTAGACAGAAATGACGCGGACGAAATACAAGGAGATAATCTAGGCGGCTCTGGCATACTGGAAATTACAGAATTTGCTTTTCTTTAGAGTTTTAGAGATACAAGAGGTACCCAAGTCTGATTATTTTGTACCGCTTGTGTACTTTTGGATGGTAAATTAAATCAAGGTAACTTTCATTGATTTAAGAAGAATGGTTTTAGGCACGGTTTCTTAAGGCTTTTTCCCACTTGTGAGTTTCATCAGATTTTTTCTTCCGAATGTCCTGCAGGCAATGTAATTTAAATGAGAGTGTTCCCACTTACGCACGACACGATTTTTTTTCCGAATGACTAGTGGCAACGGGCCTTTACTCTTACAATTAGTTCCGTTTCTGCGGTTCCCCTTCGATGGCCGATTTCAGATCGAGGAGAGTGATAAGAGGAAGTTTCGGGGTTATTGATTCCTGCCAGTGGCGGAGGACGAGGGGAGATGGGAGCAGTGGTGGTCGGGGTGATCTTGCGGAAGGGCCGCGACTGATTATATTGGGTGGGTCAGAGTCATGTATATTATGAGAGGGATTGTTTCTCTTGCATGACATTGATTTCGACAGGGATATTTAGGCCAGCTACTCACTCTCAGGTAGACCTGACAGGTACGCCTGATCAGGACCGCCTGTTAAGTCTACCTGATGGTGATTGACTGGCCTCACATTGATGATTGGGTACATGGAAATGGCGGTCTTTACTTAAGACCGTCGTGTGTGTTTTCCTTTCGGGAAACCATAAAAAAGACTGGAATACTGCAGTGTCCAAATTTCTGTTTAGGCTATAGTGCACAAGCACACATGATGGTGGCACAAGAAAAACTTACAAAAGATTCATTGAAGAGGTTACGGTTTCTGAAAAATCTATCATTTGCTTCCAAATTTGTTTGGATCCCCACCGAATGGTTACTGAACAAAACGGAAGCTTACATTCTGCAAAATTTCGGAGCGGTCGGTGCTTACTCGATAGCGCTGCTGTCCAAATGTAAATTCAAGGGCACCAAGTTGCTCAAAGTGGGTGCCTGTTTCTTCATCTACAATTTCCTCTGTTGCCATTGCTCCGGTTAGGAAGGAAACACCCTAAGAAGGCCGTTTCTGAAACACTGTTTTCGCAATGGAGGACCGTTTTATCATTTGTTCTGCTTGAAGAAAGGAAGAAGAAGAAGAAGAAGAAAAAGAAAAAGAAAAAAAAAAAAAACAACAAATTCTGTGAAACAATACAACACTGGTAGTTGCTTATGACTAGAACATGTATCTTGTATAGATAGAATAGAACAGAACAGAATAGAATAGATAGATAAAAATTAGAATCCTGTGGAATAACTTTAGCTATTCGATTGTTTCTTACGTTGACGAAACTGTTTACTGTCGAACCCTTTGTTTATTTTTGTAAACAATAGCTGAACAACAGTGGGAATCGATTCAAAGACCAATTCAGACAGATGTAAAAATATTGATAAGTGTTTCACCGGTTGAGCAGTTTGGTGGCAACGGTTTTACGATTCAATTGGTGAGTAGTGTCTCACCAAAACCGTTGAAATTGATGGAGGTTGTTATGGTACTTAAGGGTGTGTTTACATGTTGATCGATGTCATAATATGAAGTTGGTAAAATCAAAGGATTTTGAAGAAATAAAAAAGAAGCTTTAGGTAGATTGTATTATATTATTAGTTTTATTTATGGTGCTCCCAGCGTTTTTTAATCAAATTAGTTATTAACAAATCATGCACACAAAGAGGAGTTTTCATTTCCTTGCACCAAGGTTTGAAATCCCATCTTTCAAATTAGTTATTAACAAATCATGCACACAAAGAGGGTTTTCATTTCCTTGCACCAAGGTTTGAAATCCCATCTTGCCAAGATGGTAAAGATGTCAAGACTTTTGAGTCCCAATCATCCATGTAGGTACCTTCTTCGAGCAGATGAGTTCATGGGTAAAGATTCTTCAGAATTTTTCACCATTTCATTTGAAGCCATAATTCCAATGGTAGAAGGGTTCTTCCCAAGACCTCTTCAAGAAAGGATGCTGTTGAGGTCATGGGTAACAATATAGAAGCCAAGGCTGAATACGTAGGAAATGATGTAGGTTGCTGATGCTAACTTGATGACTATTCTCAATGCAGGATGCATTGCAGAAGTGAAAGCTGAAAAGCCAACAGGGATCACGAAGTTAAGAAAGGTTGTGCGTGGTTGGTATCCGGATGGATGACCATCTGGACAGTTTCGTGGTGTTGACTTTTCCCTCCCTACTCTAGGTGAGGGAAATGTGAGGTAGCTTGTCGCCGAATAGAGGTAAAGCTATTATATATAGATGTAGATCTGTCCTAGGACAGGTTTCAACACGACGTTCTCCACTTTTCTCGATCTTGGGCGCCCTCCTTTAAAGCTATTAAGCCCCTGTTACTGGAAAGTCTGGAAACCTTGGCACTTGTACAGTAACGTTAGGGTCCTAACAACAAACCCTTGGATAGCTTTGGAAAATTAGAATCCTGTGGAATAACTTTAGCTATTCGATTGTTTCTTACGTTGACGAAACTGTTTACTGTCGAACCCTTTGTTTATTTTGTAAACAATAGCTGAACAACAGTGGGAATCGATTCAAAGACCAATTCAGACAGATGTAAAAATATTGATAAGTGTTTCACCGGTTGAGCAGTTTGGTGGCAACGGTTTTACGATTCAATTGGTGAGTGGTGTCTCACCAAAACCGTTGAAATTGATGGAGGTCATTATGGTACTTAAGGGTGTGTTTACATGTTGATCGATGTCATAATATGATGTTGGTAAAATCAAAGGATTTTGAAGAAATAAAAAAGAAGCTTATAGCGTGAACGCTGGGTGCTATTTAGGTAGATTGTATTATATTATTAGTTTTATTTATGGTGCTTGCAGCGTTTTTTAATCAAATTAGTTATTAACAAATCATGCACACAAAGAGGGGTTTTCATTTCCTTGCACCAAGGTTTGAAATCCCATCTCGCCAAGATGGTAAAGATGGCTTGTCAAGACTTTTCAAGAGTCCCAATCATCCATGTGCCTTCTTCGAGCAGAAGAGCACTAGAGTTCTTGGGTAAAGATTCCTCAGAATTTTTCACCATTTCATATTTTGAAGCCATAATTCCAATGGTAGAAGGGTTCTTCCCAAGACCTCTTCAAGAAAGGATGCTGTTGAGGTCATGGGTAACAATATAGAAGCCAAGGCTGAATATGTAGGAAATGATGTAGGTTGCTGATGCTAACTTGATGACTATTCTCAATGCAGGATGCATTGCAGATGCGAAAGCTGAAAAGCCAACAGGGATCAAGAAGTTAAGAAAGGTTGTGCGTGGTTGGTATCCGGATGGGTGACCATCTGGACAGTTGTGTCCTGTTGGTTTTTCCCGTCCACACTCTGGGTGGGATTAGGTAATTACCTAATGTGAGGAGGTAGCTTGTTGCCGAATAGAGGGTAAAGCCCCTGTTAATAGGAACCTTAGCACTTGTACAGTAACGTTGGGGTCCTAACAACAAACCCTTGGATAGCTTTGATGTTATGTAGGACCAAACTTTCTTTAAATCTTATAGCGAGCTTTCCTTTTTAGATTTTTGTTTCCTTCTAAGCACAGGATCAACTTGAACTTACCTAAGTTTGGTGATTCAATTTAAAAATTTAAATTAAAGATCTTTTCTTACGTCCAAATGAGATTCAATCCACAAAATACAATCCACTGGTTCAACTATGAAGCGTTTTTTCTGAACTATTGAAAGAAAAATGTCTCTTTAAATCGTCCCTGATGATACTTGAAGATATCGAGCAGATTTTTCCACGTCATATAGCCGAAAAACAGCACCATAAGCTCTTGGAACATGCTTCAGAATTAGGACTGAGAAATAGAGGGAAATATGAAGATGGCTTCCACTAAGAAACAGTAAAGTGATGGTGTAATCAGCTAATCAAATAGTTGTTTATGTTTGCGTCCAAATCTAAACACGAATCAAATCAATATTATTGTAAACAAAAACATTGGTTCTGTTACCTCTGTTGTAAAACCTTTGAGTATAGTTATTGAGTTAATTATCAATTTTATTATTGACTTATTGAATTACTAACCAAAAGATTCTTTTTGTATCAGTTAACTTACTCCTAACTTATTTATCCACCTATCTACTCAACCCGTTTGTAAGGCTTTTCCTTTCAAAATTCAAATTTTTAGTCATTTCCCCAACGCTACTGGGGGAGGATTTTCCAAATTTTTGTTGAATTATGATTTCTCTCATTTCATCACCAAAACACGGAAAAGTAATTGTGAAATTTATATCTACATAAAGTTCTATTAAAAACCACCCCACACCCCTTTCATTCGTGTAACTTTTGAACAGCTCTTCGACGAGGAGAGGGGAAAATAAAAATTAAAATTTTAATCACTTCTGGTAAGTTTTAATGACAACCGATTAAAAATTTCCATCCCATTTATTGCACCCTTCAGGGAGGAATGCTGATCTCTGGTGCTGATGGAAAAATTTCCTGATGAAAGTTGCTGCTGTTGCTTCTGCTTTTGTCTGCGGATCTGGTGTGAGATTTGAATTCGGATTGGCTGAAGGAGGAAAATGGTGAGGAGACGGAGGTGGGAAATTTTAAGGTGGAATTCCGTGAGAATTTCAATTACAGATTTTTTTTTTGGATGGAGACTAGTTTTGGGTTATTTATTTAAGTGTGGAGGAGTTTCGGTTCTGATTGTGACTGTTGTGATTATATGTCTAATCTTTTAATTAATACCTATGTCTAATTCTACCAGGGTCTGTTGCTTCTGCTTTTGTCTGCGGATCTGGTGTGAGATTTGAATTCGGATTGGCTGAAGGAGGAAAATGCTGAGGAGGCGGAGGTGGGAAATTTCAAGGTGGAATTCCGTGAGAATTTCAATTACAGATTTTGTTTGGATTAGAGACTAGTTTTGGGTTATTTATTTAAGTGTGGAGGAGTTTCGGTTGTGATTGTGACTGTTGTGATTATATGTCTAATCTTTTAATTAATATGTCTAATTCTACCAGGGCACTTTTCAATCACCTTAAATCCGTTTGCAATAACTTTAAATTCTTCTACATGCATAGTTTATTGATTAAAACAATTTTGGGACATGAGTCACAAAATTGGAACTCTGATTTCCAAAAGCCAAATTAGGTGGAACCCTACGAGGGTACGAGCTACGTTTAACACCTCCCAGAATTAATCTACACCTTCACACAACTCTGTCTCAGTGGACTAATCAAAAATGACATTAAAGAAATTTAAATAATAATGAACTTTTCCTCGTAATATTTGTAACACTGGGAAATGACATATGTATGTACCTACCTAGTTGGGTTGCAAAAGCGATTTTTTCTTAAAGCATTTACCCTTCTTTCAGTTCTTTACTTACACAGGCATTTTATAGATAAATAATAATTTAATATTATTTATTTTATTGTTTACTCAGGCTGCAAAACAGATCGTGGGAGAACCTCGGGAATTAAACGTAGCATCTTTGCAGCAATCAATTTTGCGCCTGATAAAATGACCGACTTCCGATCCAACTAAAGACCTCAAAGGGAATTTTAGGGGGCCCAAAAATCAAAATGCTCCTCAGTTGGCTGAAACGCCTGCTGGCTTGGATTCCCACCGAATGGTTACTGAACAAAACGGAAGCTTACATTCTGCAAAATTTCGGAGCGGTCGGTGCTTACTCGATAGCGCTGGTGTCCAAATGTAAATTCAAGGGCACCAAGTTGCTCAAGGTGGGTGCCTGTTTCTTCATCTACAATTTCCTCTGTTGCCATTGCTCCGGTTAGGAAGGAAACACCCTAAGAAGGCCGTTTCTGAAACACTGTTTTCGCAATGGAGGACCGTTTTATCATTTGTTCTGCTTGAAGAAAGGAAGAAGAAGAAGAAGAAGAAAAAGAAAAAGAAAAAAAAAAAAAATAGAACAGAACAGAATAGAATAGATAGATATAGATAGATAGATAGATAGATAGATAGATAGATAGATAGATGGAAGATGCTGATACAAAATCATGACTAGACAGAAATGACGCGGACGAAATACAAGGAGATAATCTAGGCGGCTCTGGCATACTGGAAATTACAGAATTTGCTTTTCTTTAGATTTTAGAGATACAAGAGGTACCCAAGTCTGATTATTTTGTAACCGCTTGTGTACTTTTGGATGGTAAAATTAAATCAAGGTAACTTTCATTGATTTAAGAAGAATGGTTTTAGGCACGGTTTTCTTAAGGCTTTTCCCACTTGTGAGTTTCATCAGATTTTTTCTTTCCGAATGTCCTGCAGGCAATGTAATTTAAATGAGAGTGTTCCCACTTACGCACGACACGATTTTTTTTCCGAATGACTAGTGGCAACGGGCCTTTACTCTTACATTAGGTACCTACCTACTCATTATTTCCTACAGTTCCTACAAATTCGAGGTTGATTTCTAAAAAAAAAAAAAAAAAAAAAAAAATTGCCGCCGCTCCCCTACACTAGAGCCGCCCAGGTCAAGTTGATTATTTGTTCGAAATCAATTAAGTACATGATTGTTGTTAAAGGTAACTCGGCTGGTGATTTATGCTGACGACGTGAATTTGCTTAAAAATAACTTTGGTAAAAAAAAAAAAAAAAAAAAAATGCCTAGGTAGGTACCTTCAGAGAACCAAAACTTTCACAAGTTCTAGGTGTTAAAGTTCATTAGACAGGATTGTAAAGCATATTGTTGAAGTTTAACGTTTAGCAAATACATAAGTTAACAAATAACAAGATGTCTAAATCTGGGATGGATTTTTTTTCTTTTTTCAAGCCAAAGTATATACCTATTAATTCTTCGTCATATTTATCTTCAACACTCACACTCGTATTTATGAACAAGAATGATTGTTCTTAGATCAGTCTCAAGTCAAAATTGACCAATCAAATGCCTTGAGACTATGCTTAGCACGAACTTAAGAGCCAGCATTTTGTTCATAAATATGGGTGTCAATCTTCTCATGCAATATGTGATAAGACTGATAAGTTTATGACAGCGCTGAGAAGTTGATAAGATATTCTGTTTCTGATAAGAAATAAGAATGATGGAAGTATTATCCACCTGTACCTTTAGCCATGGGCAAGGTGAAACGATAGGTAATGAGGGTAATTATTATAATAACAAATAATTATTTATTATGAGATAATTAACATGTGTATTGAGTACTTAGGAAGGTAATTTTTAATTACAAGTAAGTAATTTTAGTATGAAATTAATTATGGTGACTTGAGATAATTAATGAAAACCAAGGAAGAGTCAATAAAATAGTACCTAGGTAGGTATTTTTTTTTTTTTTTTTTTTTTTAGATATGATAATATTTTTCTAAAATTTATTTAGGTATTGTAGGTAAGTGTATTATTTATTCCAGTTCACATTCTTTTCTTCTTATTTTCTCCAAGTGTCAACATTTGAATCTGATGATATTGATCACACACAAATCTAATGAACCTTTTTATTTAAGGGAACCCCAAGAAAAGATCTCTGAAATCCCGATATTACGTTCCCTGAATTTCAAAAAAAAAAAAAAAAAAAAAAAAAAAAAAAAGGAGTTCTTCTTACTGATCAAACTTGAATTTTTCTCAGCGTAAAAAAGTAGAAAAGTATAAAGCCTTGAAGATCTTTTTCAAAAAAAACTTTGACAAATGTCTTATCATTAATTTTATTTAGAAAAAAAGCGACGTTAAGGATTATAAAGATTTCTTTAAAAAACATACAAGAGGGCCGGTGAAATGATGGTAGCTGAAGACTTGCTTAGTAGGAAGAATAGGAAGGTAAACAAGGTACTGTTGTACATAGGAAAATTGGTGGGGTTTGAAGGAAAAACGACTTATACTTAGGCCATAAGAATTATGTAGGCCATGAGTTCTTTTTGCATCAAACCCCTCAATTATGGGGGGTGTAAGATGATCTTATGAAACTAGAAGTTATTTAACCCTTGTTCTTTGACTTTAAACTTAAAGTCAATTCCAAGGGCAAGGTAAACGCTACCTTTGTTTTGTAGTTTTGGCACATCCACTAATAAATAATTATTTCAAAATGTTTTGAGGCCCAAATATATCAACAAACACATACGTACGTAAGGTAGTATGTAAGTAGGTAAATATTTTATTATTATTTTATTATTATTATTATTATTATTATATTATTATTATTATTATTATATATATGATTGTATTATTATTACTGTATTAAATATTAGTATTATTATTATTATGTTATATTTATATGATTGGATATGATGCCTAAATCTATTGATTATAACAAGTGTATTGATATCATTCTGGTTCATATATCTTATCTTGCAGTAGAGTGTAGCGGTTTACAGTTAAAGTCATCTGTTCCATGCTCTAATTGTATTTAGAGTTCATTCCTCATAAAACGGAGGATAACATGTCAAGTCTCTCCAGAGATAAAGTGTCACAGTCTCTACGTTCACGTGTGCCTTTAATTGTGTATCATGTGGGGCTTTATATTCGCCGACGAACATACTTCTCTGAACATCTCTCATATGGTGCCATCATACCCCGTGTATACTCTAATTCTTTTATCCATAGGTATCTCGATCAGTATATAGCAGTAATAAGTCACTTTCTTATTGGCTTCAAAATCCTGCGTCGCAGATTTATTACTTATGTCGCCATTGGTAACAATATGTACCGTGTTCTGTTATATTACCACATTCGCACTAGTACCATATACTTCCTCTGTAACATCCATAATCAATGCTATTTGGTCTAATTGTCTTATCACCTAGAAAACTCGTATGCGCCTCTAAGTTTTCTCTTTTTTCAAGAGAGCTTAACCCGCGAGTAGCCGTAATAGAAATACACTACCATCACGTCGACGTCAACCGTTATCACGTGTTCACGTAAACGTGATAATGGTGTGGGTTTGTCCAAGCAATTATGCTACCTTACTGATATTATGAAAAAAATTTGAATAAGATCTTTCTGACTCCCCCATAACTTCAAGTGACGTGACACGTTCAATTCCAATTCAATTATTTCTTTATGAAGCATAATAATAGATTTATATTATACCAAGGTGTTTTTCCAAGTCAATATTGAACTTCGTAAGAAAATATTCGACTTCTTCTATGTTCGTATCTATTCCTTGTTTTTTCTTTTCGCCAGTAGCCACGCGCCAAAATATCTTCGCGCGTATGTTGGAGCGGGCTCGGAGTACGCGCCATTCAGGTCTAGGCTACAAGTTAGGTAGCCAGACCTATTTAGCTTGGTTGGGTAGCGGCGTCTGCCTTAGTAAGCGCTAGGTTCGGGTTCGATTCCCGCCCCGAAAAGGATTTTATCCTGAACGGATGGATGGTTCGTTCTCGGAGAACGGCTGGCTTTCTCCTGTCTTTCTTCTTCTCTTTCGATTTCGGGAGATAAGATCTTCTTAGGCTGTTACAATTTCCCTTTATCAAACGCTCTTGATTTCAGAGTTAAAGCGCTCTTTGAAAAAAAAAAAAAAAAAAAAAAACCTCTTGAAAATAATTAATAAAGTTCTATAGGTATTTCAAATTTCCTAATATTGTGAAGAAAATCTAAAGTTATGACCACTGACTGAGTCAGTGCGTCCACTCTCTTACTAGTGTTGGGAATTAATCGATTATTTCACATAATCGATTATCAATAATCGATTATAAAAAATAATGCGATTTAATCGATTATGTAATCGATTAATAATCGATTATTCTAATACGTGGAAAAGTCATGAGAAAAGTGCCTTTACCAGGGGGGGGGGTGTGTTGTGTGGGAGGGGGGCACATTCACATTTCAACCGAGCAGAAAAATGAGGACCAACGGACATTTTTCTTTTTCTTATTACGACTTCTAGATCCCGAGATAAACCAGTCGATTTAAAACAAAAAATACCGGTAAATCGTGAACTTTGACGGTCACGGCATACGCTCCGTAGGCGATGGATCGTCACATCAAATGTCCCGAGCAAAGGCTCCTCGCAGGCAACGCATTTAATGTGTTTTGTGGCGCATACGTTTCTGACGCAGTTCTTTTGCTCCTCCGCATAGCGCGCTTTGGCCATTATGCGCTACATAACGGACGAAAAAAAACAACTGTCGTTAAAGTCGACGGTCACACATTATTGGAAACTCTTTCATTAGAACGGAAATAGAAAATGAATTTTCGACCTTTTAAATGTTATTTTTTCGGAGTTTTGACCTCAAGATTTGGATTTTTTTCCCAACTTTTTACATAGGGAATCGTACCATTTTAATAATTTTTACCCATTGCAATGCTCCCATTGGCAAAAAATACCAAATGTGATTTTCCCGATTATTTTTCATAATCGATTATACTTTCGATTATTATTTGTATAATCGATTACGATTTACGGATGTATCAATAATAATCGATTAATCGATTTCATAATCGATTGATTCCCAACACTTACTACATCGTGTATTACTCTCAGAGCATATTATCTCAGTGCCTCCAAAAAAGAAAAGTCCCCAAAATAAGGGAGCCCTTTACAGTCTCTGCCCTTCCTAGAGTCTCTCGCTCTAACTCTTCGTCCTTCGGGGCCTCGATTTTTTGACCGGCTCTTTCTTTTTCTGTCTTTTGGGATTTTTTTAATATCTTTTTTGACCGCTTTAAAGGTGGAGGTTTTATTGTAATCGTTTTTGGGTTTCGGATTTAGAGGTCCCCTTTTTTGTTTTGTGTTTTTCTGTTGCAATCGCTTGTTGTGTTGTAAATCCGCTTTAATTTCTCGCTCTTACGTATTTTTTTTTGATAACGCGTGAAGTCGCCTATATCAGTTTTAGATTGTGTCGTTTAAATTGCCGAACGTCCATTTGGTCTATTATCGTACTCTGGGGTGG
>NW_007382135.1:0-284 GCF_000475195.1 Diaphorina citri | reverse complement strand
GCACTTGTACAGTAACGTTAGGGTCCTAACAACAAACCCTTGGATAGCTTTGGTGTTATGTAGGACCAAACTTTCTTTAAATCTTATAGCGAGCTTTCCTTTTTAGATTTTTGTTTCCTTCTAAGCACAGGATCAACTTGAACTTACCTAAGTTTGGTGATTCAAGTTAAAGATCTTCTTACATCCAAATCAGATTAAATCCACATAATACAATCCACTGGTTCAACTATGAAGCGTTTTTTCTGAACTATTGAAAGAAAAATGTCTCTTTAAATCGTCCCTGA
>NW_007382134.1:4561-9345 GCF_000475195.1 Diaphorina citri | reverse complement strand
CCATACCTCGGCTGGGATCGAACCCACGCCCTCCTGATTACCAGGCGAGCGTCTTGACCACTACACCACCGAGGCAAGACTAGAATGATGGAAAAGTACATCCAAAATGGGATCCCGAAGGGCCCCTCATAGGTTGATGTGGTACGAAAGCTATAGAGCTGGATGAGCTGAAAAGTAATTGAAATCCGACTAACTGTGCGAGAGCCGTTGTGTATTTGTGATGCCAGTCCCAAGGCCGGATAAATGGTAGGCGTTAGGAAGAGCGTCCAGCTGTAAAGAACCCCGCAAAAACTAAAACCATGTCAGTCGCAGCTAGTCACGCCGACCTCTCTGTTTGTATGGGTCAAATCTTGTTACTTTTGAGCTACTTTTACTGGGCTGATTGCCTTGGAACTCGTACAAAAATTACACAAATTGCTTGATGTGGCACGGATGGAGCATTCCATGGTATAGCAATATTGAAGTTTAAATAAAGATAGTCGAAAACTGAGAACTGATCAGGTGTACCTGATAGAACCATGACACACTCAACAGGTCTGTCAGGTGTCAGTTGGAACTGATCGAATTTTCATCAAGTTTCAGTTCTCCATCAGTTCGCCTGATGGACATATTATTGCTGCCACACACTATCAGGTACACCTGACATCAGGTGTACTTGTCAGGTCCTTTTTTAGATTTAGAGCTGGTACCGAAAGCCCCCATGGGGGTTTTGAGAGATGTGATGAGTTTCTGTACACTGAACCCCTATATTAGGTATGGATACTTACGAGTAAGTATCCATTAAGTACGAGTAAGTATCCACGAGTAAGTACGAGTAAGTATGGATACTTACGAGTAAGTATCCATTTTATATATAACTTAAGTAAAAAAGTATTTACAAAGGATGTCAAAATTAAATAAATTCATTAATAATGATGACTGAGAGTACTGTGTTGTTTCATTAGTTTCTGCCGAAGTCTACTCCTAGACTGGGTTGTAAACACGGAGGAGCTTGCTTTCTCCTGGAAAAACAAGTCAAATTATCTGTATTGCTTTGTACATCGAAATGCGCTCGTGTAATTGTAAGTAACAAACATGGTATCTTAAGGCTAAATAATTGAGAAATCACATTGATTGAAGTTAAATTAAGTCGGTACTATTTTTTAAAATATATAAAACCATTTATTTATAAACATCATAAACACAAATCATCTCAATATAAATAAGTAATACACATGGCTTACTCTTTACCCATGGAGCAATTTAAAATATTCCCTCTACTAGTTATAAGGAATTTAAATTGTGTTGAGCATAAATGCTTATCACAAATGTCGTTCCCCGCTTAAAATACACTATTTTATGACTTGACTTGAACTCGAACCACCAACCTCCAGATCCAGAGTCCACCGCCCTAACCACTGCACCACTGAGGTTTGTTGGAAAAAAAGTAAAACCCGAGCGTTACCTTAACGGTTTGTATTCGATCTTTGAGCCTCTCCCTGTACGAGCGGGTGTCGGAATGCGGTGTCTGACTTCGGCTGCCCTCGGATGTGTCCGCCACGGACGGTCTTCGGCTGTCGAAAGCCGCCGTGTTGCCCAAACTTGGCTTTCGTAGATCGGACTCGGTTTCCTGGAAAGTAGAAAGAAAACAGATTCGGTCAATGGATGGAAAAATTGATCCAAAATGTTGTTCTATTGTGTGTGAAGATTTTGTGAAGAACGCAGAAGTGAAATTGAACGAAACGAAGTGAACTAAAAGCCCGTTCAGACTTGTCGCTCGAAAAAAATCGTGTCGTGTGTAGTGAAGTGTGAACACTCTGATTACATTGCCTACAGGACATTCGGAAAAAAATCGGATGAATCTCACAAGTGGGAACAGGCTCTAACTCGGGTCGGTCTGCATTTTGAGGAAAAAAAAGAAAGAAAGACGAAAGACATAAGTAAACGCAGAGTGGCCGACCTTGAGCTGCCAAGGACCGCACTGAAAAACTTATGGGACCAGCCCAAGTTAGCTTGGAGGCCCCTTATGGGACCAGCCCAAGTTAGCTTGGACGACCGCAGGTTGAGAATGGCTACCTCTAAGCTACGCGGGAATATCAAGATTGGCCATATGTTTTTCAGAACTACCTCCTGTCATATTGGCACATGCAGTTGCAAGGAAATAATTGCTGATTTGAAGATATGATGAGCGGTATCGATCAAGGAAAAAATACGATTAGGTACTGACTGGATTTCAGTGTTATATACTACATTTGTGCAGTTTTCTGCATTTGTGCAGTTTTCTGCATTTATGAGCAGTTTTCTGCATTTGTGCAGTTTTCTGCATGTGTGCAGTATTCTGCATTTTTGCAGTTTTCTGCATGTGTGCAGTTTTTGAAGTTACCTATCTAGAGTACCTAGTCTAAATCATGCATTATTTGTGGAAAAGCTGGGAGCCTCTTTACAATTTTGTGGCTAGCACAGTATTAGAGCCTTCTTTCGTAGATTCGTATAAGCCTAACCCATCTCTTGGGGCTCTTTGCCCCTCCACCTAAAGGTAAAAACACACGTGAGCTCACGTGACATGAGTTTGTTTTTACTTTTAGACTTAGAGTGGGCTTTTCGTGCACGAAATTAAGCTGAGAGTCTCCTTTACTAACTCGTATTCCAAGCACACGGCCGGCGGCCGAAAAATTATGGATTTTCGGGAATCAAACTCAGGATCAGCCAGCCTAGTTAGCTTAGTTGGTAGTGCGTCTGCCTTGAAAGTGCTAGGCCGCGGGTTCGATTACCGCCCGGGGCGGATTTTTTCCTCATGGGATAATGTTCGTTCTCGGAACGGCTGGCTTTCTCCTCTTCCTTCTCTCTTCGATTTCGGGACGATAAGACCATAGTAGTTACAGTTCCCTCTGTCAAAACTCATAAAAAAAAAAAAAATCTTGTAACACGCAAGGTTCACACTGTATATAATCTATGATTCTACTGAGATTATGTCACCCTTTATTTTATTCAAAAACCCAGCAGATTTGCCCAGTTGTGACTTGCCACTCTTGTCGTCATCACTCAAATCATCGATGTCTGCTAGTAGAAGTTCTTCAGACATATTGAGTGTTCTGTTATATGTTAGAAGAATATAACTGTGTTAATGGTAAGCATACTTAAATGCTAGTCATAAAGTCATAATTGTGTGAAGTTGAACAAACTTGCTCGTCACAAATGTGGTTCCCCAGTTAATAACACCTGGATAGCTTGAACTCGAACCACCAACCCTCAGATCCGAAGTCCAATGTGTTAGTCTCTACACTTGTCTACAGAGTCTACACCGGTTATTTAAAATGGACTAATTTCCGAGCTCAATTTTTAGGGCTTATTAACAAAAGAACACTTTCTTTACAATTTTAAGCAATACCACTCAAAGAAAAGCTTAAACTGAGGATATCGATCACTGAAGTTAAGCAACGTTGAGCGTGGATAGTACTTGGATGGGTGACCGCTTGGGAACACCACGTAACGTTGGCGTCTTTTTTGTTGTTTTTTCCTCTCACTCTCTCTTTCTTTCTTCGACTTACAATCTTTCAGAGTTGGAGGTATTCTTTATTATTATTTATTGTCCATAAATCTCAACAGTTTTTTTTTTTTTTTTATCGTTATTGTCAAAATTTTTGACCAATAGGTATTAGATTACCTCTGTCTGTGTAATTACCTAATTATAATTACCTATGTATTCTCTATTTTCTAGGTGCAATGTGACAACTCTCAATGAAAAAACATCGGTTCCTCGTCTCAAAAATCGACATTTCGCCTGTGCTAAGAAAATTACGAAAAACATCTTTCAGCTCCTTTTCACAAAAATTGAAGTTTCACCTGCGGCTAAAATTGCCGCCCCATGTCCACGTTCAAACCGGTGGAAGCAGCAGCTCTCTCCGGGCCGGATTATATCCGTATCCGACACCGGCTAGGCACCCTCTATGTACCGGTGAGCAACAAGTCGTTCACGCCGGAGGTACTCGCGTTTCTCGCCCACTCCGCTCACGTTGTTCGGATGCATGGATTGCCCTTCCGGTGTACGGCGGGAGAAGTGGTGAGTGAAGACCTTTGGTTCTTTTTTTTTTCCAAGTTTTACTTCCTTCATTTCATCGCAGAAACTTCGTTCACGCCGGAGGTACTCGCGTTTCTCGCCCACTCCGCTCACGTTGTTCGGATGCATGGATTGCCCTTCCGGTGTACGGCGGGAGAGGTGGTGAGTGAAGACCTTTGGTTCTTTTTTTTTCCAAGTTTTACTTCCTTCATTTCATCGCAGAATTTTTGGATATGTTACAAAATACCTCAAATTAGTAGGTAAAAGTCACCAAATCGCAATATCCTACTGCATACCACTTCAAAACCATAGCCCGTCAAAGTTGCAAATGGGTCACTTTGGACCCGAACATCACATAAAGGTTAAGCAAAATCGTTAAATTAAAACTGGGAACTCGCTTCGTTCGTTCTACAGATTTTACGTTCAAGGTCAAGTTTTACTATTCATTCATCACTTTGGACCCGACCATCACATAAAGGTTAAGCAAAATAGTTAAATTAAAACTGGGAACTCGCTTCGTTCGTTCTACAGATTTTACGTTCAAGGTCAAGTTTTACTATTCAATCATGTCATTCATGCGCTCTTCCTTTTCATTGATAAACTCGAATTTCTCCCTCGTCTCTCGCCAACGTTCATATCACGTTGAATACACCAGTTCTCGTCCGATCACTGAAGTTAAGCAACGTTGAGCGTGGATAGTACTTGGATGGGTGACCGCTTGGGAACACCACGTAACGTTGGCGTTTTT
>NW_007382134.1:0-3742 GCF_000475195.1 Diaphorina citri | reverse complement strand
ATTGACTGTCTTCTCGACAGCACGAAACGGCGCTACGTCGAAGTGTTCCCCTGTACGGGCGGTGATGTGCGGTCTTTGGAAGATCTGGTGGGCGCCGGACCTATCTTGAGGCCTTCTACCCTATCAACAGGGTTGACAACTATATCCCCGATGTCCAATGTCCCGAAATCCCCAAATTTGAACAGCCCAACAGTAAATTTGAACAGCCCAACAGTAAATTTGAACAGCCCAACAGTAAATTTGAACAGCCCAACAGTAAATTTGAACAGCCCAACAGTAAATTTGAACAGCCCAACAGTAAATTTGAACAGCCCAACAGTAAATTTGAACAGCCCAACAGTAAATTTGAACAGCCCAACAGTAAATTTGAACAGCCCAACAGTAAATTTGAACAGCCCAACAGTAAATTTGAACAGCCCAACAGTAAATTTGAACAGCCCAACAGTAAATTTGAACAGCCCAACAGTAAACTTGAACAGCCCATCAGTAAATTGGCAAAGCCCAACATCAAATTGGCTAACCTTCCCAAATTTGAACAGTCCAACAGCAAATTCGCAAACCTTCACAAATTTGAACAGCCCAACACCAACAAAGAGTGTGTCCTCTCAGTCAACAACATCAAATTGGCTAACCTTCCCAAATTTGAACAGTCCAACAGCAAATTCGCAAACCTTCACAAATTTGAACAGCCCAACACCAACTAAGAGTGTGTCCTCTCAGTCAGTTCTTCCTTGTCCTCATTACCGATCTGGACTCCCTCTGTTTGCCACCAACCATCAAATCCCCGCCGTAAATCCCTTACATCCGGCCCTCCAAAATGTTTCCAGTCCATCGTTTGTCCAAGACTGGTTCAAGTCGCAGCAAGGCATTCGTCTCAGTGCAGCCCATTTGGCCAGTCTGCAAAATGCCAAGATCAGTGGACTTTCCTCGAACGTTACTCTTAGAAAAAAAATCTTGTAACACGCAAGGTTCACACTGTATATAATCTATGATTCTACTGAGATTATGTCACCCTTTATTTTATTCAAAAACCGGTTCTTGTTCTTCTCTTGTACACCCGTACTACTGCTTCATTGATATACCTGATTTTTTCCCTCGTTACTCGCCAACGTTCATATCACGTTGATGGCCTCTTCTGTCTCAGACGCCCAGTGAGATTTCAACTTACCTCCAACCGCTCGCATCTTTTGGTACAACAGGGCCAGCTTCAGCCACTGCTCGAGGCTATCTGTCTCCATTTCAGCCATCTCTGGGATCGTACTTCTTGCAACCGCCAGCAAAGCCGGTGGCACTTGACCCAATCCTTCGAAGACAGGACGCCGTTTCGATGGCCTGTTTCCCCCAGTTTACCGTACCACCGCCTCGGTTTCCGCAGATGGTGCCATCCGGTTTACCCCAGTTTACCGTACCGCCTCCCCGTTTTGGACGACCGGAGAATCAGCCGCACAACGTGGGTAATGTCCAACAAACAAACGAAAGTTACGGGCGTAGTAAAATGGGTGCACTCAACTCTGTAACAACTGCCCACGATCGAAACGCTTCCAGTACTGAGAAATTACCTGTTAAAGACGTTCAAAACGATCGGAAACCTGACCATTTGAAGACCAACTTTGGTGTCAAGAGATCGTACGACCAAGCCAACAGGGAGGTAAGTACTCGAACCCAAAAAGTTGAACAAGAGGACGATAAATCCAACATTTCAAGGTCCGTGCATTACGAACAAACAACACACCCTTGCTCTAAGAAGTCGCGGACATGGGTCAAATCGCCTTCCACCTTCTCGGATATCAAATCCAACTTCTCGGATACCATATCTTTCGAGATTTCCAATCCGCCACCATCTTCTGTTGTCCTAAATCGAAAGCTCCCAAAGAACCAATACCATTCTACCCTTGTACATCAACTAAGGTAGCCAATTCTATGTCTATTAGTCCTAAATCGAAAGCTCCCAAAGAACCAATACCATTCTACCCTTGTACATCAACTAAGGTAGCCAATTCTATGTCTAGTCCTAAATCGAAAGCTCCCAAAGAACCAATACCATTCTACCCTTGTACATCAACTAAGGTAGCCAATTCTATGTCTAGTCCTAAATCGAAAGCTCCCAAAGAACCAATACCATTCTACCCTTGTACATCAACTAAGGTAGCCAATTCTATGTCTAGTCCTAAATCGAAAGCTCCCAAAGAACCAATACCATTCTACCCTTGTACATCAACTAAGGTAGCCAATTCTATGTCTAGTCCTAAATCGAAAGCTCCCAAAGAACCAATACCATTCTACCCTTGTACATCAACTAAGGTAGCCAATTCTATGTCTGATCCTCAATCGAATGATTCCAAGGAAGTACCGTTCTATTCTGGTGGATCGGTTAAGAAAGAGAATAATGGCGTAACCACATGTTCCTTCTCTCATGTTTATAAATGGCATCGACGGTATTGATTTGTCAATGGGTAATACGGTAATACCAATTTTCGTGAACTTGAATTGTTCACTTTGTAATAATGAAACCCATGTTTTGTTCTCTCAAGGTGTGTCCACAGGTCCACACATAGTCCACGGGCGGTGGATGGACGTTGATCAACGACCGTCGACTATGTGTGGACATACCTTTTTAGGATATAGTCACTAGAATATGCTGCCGATTTTCTACGATCTCTCTTTAATTCATAAGCTCTAATAACATAAGACATAAGTTAACTAGAGTGAAAAAGACTGCAACTACTCCAAGATAAGGTAATGAACTCAATTCCTTTGATCATTTTATTTGTATAGTCTACGGTCTACGAATACTCGAAAATTTGTACCTATTCGTTTTTCGATTGCAAATATTTTAACGGCTTACCTTCTGGTGTTCTAGTGTTGACCCAGCACCTAAATGGGAAGTATTGTGTCTCTTCTCGCCCATCTGATGAGAGGCATATTACAGGATGGGCATGCTACAACACAGACCACATGCGTCTAATGTAGCAGATGTTTCAGTGAAACACTCATCTTTTAAAAAATACACAATATTCATTTAATTTTTAAACATGCCCGCATGCATCTCACAAAATTTCAATCTTTTGATTGAAACGAAAATTACATTCCTAATATTCCTATACATCCTCAGGCGACGTTTGATCGGTATGTAGATATTGTAGATACTTTTTTGGAAATCTTGGAATTGATAAATAATTAATACCTATTGTAGGTATATGTATTGCCAAAAAAATATTGTTAATTTTGGACACGTAAGTATTTTGAGCTGAATTTAAGACATGTAAGTGCAAATTCTTCTTTTGGGTGGGATATAAGGTTGATTTATTGCCCAAATGCATCATGCGATGAAATGATGAAAACATAACTGCTACCTATCAATCTTTGGCCGTTCTTCACTCTGCCAAGACGGAGAAAATTTCAGTTTTGTTCTCTTAGTTTTTTTCTCAATGGTGTGTCCACATAATCATTTGGACTTTTGCCTTCAACGTTTGACTTTTGACATACATACCTTTGTTACCAATAAACTTCAATGTTGATGACTTCAAAATGTATACCAAAACTCAAAATGTAGCATTGTAGCTTAGTTGGGTTGCAGAAGGCTTTGCGATTAGGGGATTACAGTTCGAATACCAGCAAATGCTTTTTTTTTGCCTTCGCAGCAATTTTGCCTGCTTACTTATTCCTCCCTCCATTTGTTTGTACCTAGAAGTAACTTTTGTGTTCCTTATTTGTGATCTTATTTTTTATTTTGGTTTAAGGA
>NW_007382133.1:0-9351 GCF_000475195.1 Diaphorina citri | reverse complement strand
TGGTCTGGCTGGGAGACATTAAACAGGGGATATCCTCCCCCAGCGGTTGAGTAGACCAGCTCAGGCTGGGGGACATACAGGGGGAATAACAGCCTGAAATTTCCCTCACTAAAAATTGAAAAGATTGAGCGCGAAGGTCATCCACTCGTAAAAACTTCTATAGCCAAAACCAAATGCCAGCCCAAAGCAACAACCCTAGCTAGGACTGATTGAGAGGCTGACGACAAACGCCGACCCCGTCTGAACATGGGAAAAAGCGAAAAAGATTGGGAAATAAGGTTGAGGAAGACTTGAGAGGAAAGGAACGGAAAAGGGAGGAAGCATTCGGTAGGAGAGTATGATTGAGAGGCCGACGACAAACGCCGATCCCGTCTAAACACGGAAAAAAGCGAGGAAGAAGAAGAAGATTTTTGGTAAGTAGCCGGGGAGGGCAATCCCTAGAGCGGAAAGGAATAGAATATGCCTTGGTTATCCTGCTCGGTGCTCCCTAGGAAGGGGTGCGCCCCTGAATTCCACGCAAGACACGCCACTGAAACCTTTATAAAAAGTAATAACAGAAGAAAAAGAAAAATTCCGTTGGTCCTCATTTTTCCTGCTCTATGACTTTGAAACATCACACAAGTAAGCGCAACTGATCTATTAAACTTTTGAAATAAAGGGACGTCACTGCATAGAGTGCATAGTGCATAATAGTACCTAACTACAATATTTCCATGTACGAGTATGCCTTTCCATGTAAGATATAGATATTTTGATTGATAGTGGTTTAAAATCACCAGAATAACTTTCACCTGGGTGTTAATGTTAACCATTGGTAAGTTTATTTGGACAGCTCAAGTGTGGGACGACTAAGCCATTAGGGTCAGTGTAGATTTGTAGAATGTAGATGATTCCAGTGTGGTTTTGGCTTTGTAATACTCTTGAATTGACGTTCAAGTCTAGGATTTGACGGTGTACCATTCACAAGAATCACAAGCTTTTCTGAACTAGTTTTTCCTAGAGGAGGGCATTGAGAGGCTGACGAAAAACGCCGACCCCGTCTAAACACGGAAAAAAGCGAGGAAGAAGAAGATTTTCGGTAAGTAGTAGGCCGGGTAGGGCAATCCCTAGAGCGGAAAGGAATAGAATATGCCTTGGTTATCCTGCTCGGTGCTCCCCTAAATTCCACGCAATATACGCCAAGAAGAAGTCTTGATAAAAATAAAAGAGAAAAAACAGATAATGAATATAATAGCTAGAAGAAGAACAGAATGGATTGGGCACAACCTTACTCACGAAGGTTTACTCAATACACTTATAGAAGGAATGGTAGAAGGAAAAGACTATATATCGAAGAAGACCAAGAAAAGAATACTCAGACCAAATAAAGGATGTAATGGGATACATCAGAAGCTATATTGAGATGAAGAGGATGGCGTAAGATCGTGAAAAATGGAGGAGGAGATCCCAATTGCTGTGACATACCAATCATCTAAGATTGTAACCTAAGAAAGAGATACGCCACTGAAACCTTCGTAAAAAGTAATAACAATATTACGATATAACTCAATTATCTTCGGCAATAATTTCACCTGGGTGTTAATGTTAACCATTGGTAAGTTTATTTGGACAGCTCAAGTGTGGGACGACTAAGCCATTAGGGTCAGTGTAGCTGTAGATGATTCCAGTGTGGTGTTGGCTTTGTAATACTCCTGGTTTTGTATTACATGTTTTGATTAGCTTGCTAGTTATAGCTTCAATATTGTTGATCGATTCAAACTCACTGGGGAGCAAACCGTACTGCAGCAAAACTTGACCCTTTGATGGTCTGGTCCAGGGATCGTATGAGGTAGGATTCATTAACCCTTTAATAACTATGGTAGCAAATATGTCACTCGTTTTGCAGAGAAAACAATAGGAAAAAAATAATAAAAGAACAAAAGAAACTTTATTGATACCAAAAATTTTCATCGACTACCTAATACAGAACAGCTTATTCTTGAAATGTTTAATTCTTGATCCGATTATGAAATGTTTTATTCATGATCCGATTATCACCATTGATGCCCACTTTGGTAACTTGCACAGAATTCACCAAATCACTTACGGTATAGACCCTGTTGGCAAGCACTTTTGTCAAGGTACTTCGCAAACTTCATAGGTATGTAGTCTAAACTCTAAGCCAAGTACAATCTCCGACCACCGGTCTGTGTAAAATAGCAGTACACAAAGTTGCCTTTTTGAATTCTAACCAGAAGGCTTACGCCAAACAACAAAAAGACATACATAGTGCACTTAAAGCGATAAATATAGTGTTTAACAAATTAAGAACTTGCACACAGAACCTAGAGGTAAAATCGTGCTTTAATTTTCTGTCTTTGGAGTCGTAAACCCAGTGTGTCTTATTTGTAAATTCGATCATAAAATGCAAGCATGCAACATTAGAAAATAAAAATAAATAAAACCAACTGAAACCCAAGAGCAATTAAAAACCGGGCAAGAATTTAATTCCTTCGCTAATGGTCGGACGGTGGTTTATGGGGCAAGTTTCAAGTTTACCCGCGAGCCCTTTTGGGGAATATAGAGGGAAGTCACGATATGGCTGGTTTATGTGGCCGATTGCAAAAGTATGTGCCATAGTGAAAATATATACCATTAAAAAAGTATATACCATTGCAAAAATACATTCCAAATACAAAAATACCATTGCAAAAATACTATATATCCTTGAAAAAGTACATACCATTGCAAAAGAACGTACAGGAAACCCCCCCAAAAGGAACTTTACTACTTTCATCCCTCTTTAGAGCTTTTGGCGTATGTCTTATGTGATAATGAAAATATATACCATTAAAAAAGTATATACCATTGCAAAAATACATTCCAAATACAAAAATACCATTGCAAAAATACTATATACCCTTGAAAAAGTACATACCATTGCAAAAGAACGTACAGGAAACCCCCTCAAAAGGAACTTCACTACTTTCATCCCTCTTTAGAGTTTTTGGCGTATGTCTTATGTAGAAGGCCTTTTATTACATCGGCCTTGATATCAAATAGCAATTAAAAAATGTGGCTCATGGCAAAGTCGTTAAATCTTTCAAAATCTTGCAATAAGGTCATCAACAGGTACATATTAGGGGTAGGAGTTGAACTACTTCAAAGCAAGTGGAACGCAAAAGGCATCATTTGAAAATACCCAATCTGGTCCCCAATTTCCCCAAAGTTGGTCCCAATACAAATACAACATTACTTTCCCACATAGAATAGCTCTCCTAGAACCTAATCCTGACCAGGATTAAATGATAATCCGAGTTTAAAATTCGGCCCTTAGGGTGGAAAAATTGTACATAATTATCTAATATTGGGTTATTTACGCCCATGATTAATTCACCAGGTAGTTAATGTTCAAAGTTGACCCGAAAAAGATTACACTGGATAAATTTACATAACTCGTTGCTGTCAGGAAAATTACTTCTCCTGATATAATAATAATGATAATAATAGACTCTTGAGTGGAAGGTAACCACTAGGTGAGGTTAACGCCGGAGGCGTTCTCTACCACCTAACCCTTAGAGCTCCATTACGTGGAAGGTAACCACTAGGCGAGGTTAACGCCTTAGGCGTTCTCTACCACCTAACCCCGAGAGCTCCATTATTATGTGGTCAAAATCTCAAATAAATGAGGATAAAATTCCATGCCTCGGCTGGGATCGAACCCACGCCCTCCTGTTTACACATATTACGTGTCAAGCTCGCTGATACATACAATTTTATTGGAGTTCCAAAACCCCAATCACTTGATCTTCAAACTACCTGTTAGACTTTAGACCATTTGGAGTGAGACTCCCTATTATGTAAATATTATGATTTTAAAATTGTTATTTATTTTGATCAATAATTCGATTATGACAAAGATAATGGAAAAAAAAATCTATTAGGATCAATAAAAACTTACCTACACTTCAACCATATAATTTTGACGGTTTTGAAATTGGAGTTGTGATAGGTACCTAACTTTTCACAATATTTCCGTTCAGGAAAAAAAAAAACTGGATGACCTTGAGAAAATTTGGTTCACGACAAATACCACCAGAATTTGTGTTAAATTGGTTCCTTTTTTTATGCATAGGTACATTATTTATAAGGTATAATATCAGTCATAATTATGTTTGGTTTTCGACTCCACCTATTTTCCTATTTTTAAACATCTGATTGCTCCAAATTAAGTGAGAACTACACTCACCCACAAGAAAAAAAAAAATTTTATTTATTTATTTTTGATGTGTATAGGTAAGTAATTTTGCGGGTGAGTGTAAGTAGGTATTTATAAACTAGGTATTACGAGTAACGAGACCCAAGTAGGATTTTCAGTCAATTTGGACATTCCTAGATTTGAAGTCTTGCGAATTTGGTAAGTAATTACTTAACCCAAATACCAAATGTTTGCATTTTTATTATTATACATATTTTGAAGTTTTGTCAACATCAGATATGTTATCTATTCATGACTTCACTCTTGTTACCAAAAAATACACTACAATGTCCCAAAATCTAGTGCAAAATATGCATAAGGTATATAAAAAAAAACTGTTCCTTAGATGACCATCATACCAACGAATTTTACATGCACAATTAAGTAACCATTAACCATTAACCAAAACACTTAATCACTATTCCAAGCACGTTTGGCGAATTTTTTATGAACCTCATATCTTGTTCTTTTATATCTTCGCAGATAATGTCTTGCGCGTTTAATTCAATTTTGGTCGAAAATTGCATGTCGGAATGATGATGACATTTTGTGGTGTCCTAAATCAAGCTGTCATGTAAAGACCAAGAATATCTACCAAGATGATATAGGTACGAGTATCATGAACGTACGTACATTTGGTAAGAGAAGTTTGGTGCTTGAAACTTGAACTCTTTAACAATTGCTCAATTGCAATTACTTTTTGAACTACATACAACAGAAAATCATTGGATTTTACACTTTGAGTAGGTACCTATGTATAAGTATGTACCTCTACAATTTCACTTTATTTTCTTACTTAACGATTTATTCCACTCCTTTTCCCCTTCTCATGAAAGGTCTCCGAATTGAGAGCGAAATTCCCAAAAAAGAAACATTAGGAGGAATAATATGAAGCAACCTATCAAAACACTCAAATGGAATTTCCAGTCAATATAATTATGATATAAAGCCATAATAATTATACTATCGAAAAACATGTATGCTAAAATAGCGCAATACTAAAAATGAACCGTTCATAATTCACAGCGAAATATCCAAAATTATATATGAGGTATTTGCGAGAAGAGATACCTTAACCTAGCTGAAGAACCTGCCTAGAAAGCAATCCGGCAACCTATCAAAACACTCAAATGGAATTTCCAGTCAATATAATTATGATATAAAGCCATATAATAATAAAATTATACTATCGAAAAACATGTATGCTAAAATAGCGCAATACTAAAAATGAACCGTTCATAATTCACAGCGATATATCCAAAATTATATATGAGGTATTTGCGAGAAGAGATAACTTAACCTAACTGAAGAACCTGCCTAGAAAGCAATCCATCAAAAACACTCGGAATTCCAAGTCAAGATATGTAATAGCAGTCACCAAGGCACGTGACGTTACATAAGCGAACCTGAAACTGACAGATGAAATGAAAAACGAAAGTCGCCAACCAATGTTCTAAAACCACATAAAAACACCATTCATACTAGACGAAGCTATGTTAAAACATATCCATGCATACAGTTTAAAATGGAGAATATGGAGATTTATAGCTTCATCAAAATGAGTCGGCAATAAAAACTTTGTCGCTGAAGAAATGAAAGACATACACTGACAGATGAAATGAAAAACGAAAGTCGCCAACCAATGTTCTAAAACCACATAAAAACACCATTCATACTAGACGAAGCTATGTTAGAACATATCCATGCATACAGTTTAAAATGGAGAATATGGAGATTTATAGCTTCATCCAAATGAGTCGGTAATAAAAACTTTGTCGCTGAAGAAATGAAAGACATATCAAGTTTACTAAGTGAATATAATGACTTGTGAATGTACTGACAAGTGACTCACGCACTCTTCAGCAAATATTGGACTGCCTAATATAAACTACCGACCAATATAGCAAAAAAAAACTATAAAAAGTTCTCAAAATTCTCAAAACAAGTTTACAAAAACCACTAGACCACCTAACGGCTAATGGATCCACTCTTCCCAGTTTCAACAGTGACCAGTAATTTTTTTTTATTATTATTATTTCGTTGCTCGTTTTATAAAATTTGGAGCTTGGAAGAGATTTTTTGCGCATTTGGTAGCAGTAAAAAAAAATGCAATATGCAATTTCCTAATTGTGCAATATTTGGCCCAAATCATATGTGCAAGCCTAAAGTATTATTGAACATTTGGCCCAGTTATCAAAGTTGTCCAAATTATTCATTTGGTTTTTTGTCATCTTAAGATCAGTTGACAGTTCTGCATCTTGGGGAAAGATTTGCATTTGTCCATAAACGGGTACTCCAAAAATGGACAGATATTTCGAGTCTTAAGCACAATTTGGTTGAAGCTCTATAAAAAATCAGAATGGTCGAAAAATTGGACCTACTTCGCTTTGTAGAAAGTATTAGATTCAGTTGAGAAACAAGTCGAGTTTAGAGCGGAGAAAAAAAAATCAAACTTTTTGAATAATGATCCAGTTTTTTTGGATTCGAAATCAATAGATAGCTCAATGGTTAGGATATAGGAATGACGGATTTTGTGTTACAAACAAGCTTAATATCTCCGATAAAAGTAAATTGCATTCCTATTTAGGGTCAAGGAACAATGATAAATTTTGAGCAAATAAATTTTGAATTACAGCAAAAAATAAAATATCTAAATCACACTAAAAGTGTAGGTAAGAAAAGAGGCAGGTAGTTGTGAATGTGCAGTCATCCAAGAGTAAGTAGGTGTAGCCCAGTATGTTCGAAAACACGAGAGGTTATTAAATCATAGAACATTCATTCTGCCTTATGTAAGTGGAATAAAATATCATGTTCCCTTAATTAGTGTCAATATTTCCATATGGATCAGTTGGATCTTGGACTTATTATCCACATGCCTCAAATTCTAGAGCTAAATACCTCCGATACAAATTTGTACCCAACATTGAAAAATACTGAAAAATAATGAACGGATTTAATTAGGAACGTCAGCTAATTTATTTTATTTGAAATGTGATGGAATTTGAATTAATGATCATAGAACATTCATTCTGCCTTATGTAAGTGGAATAAAATATCATGTTCCCTTAATTAGTGTCAATATTTCCATATGGATCAGTTGAATCTTGGACTTATTATCCACATGCCTCAAATTCTAGAGCTAAATACCTCCGATACGAATTTGTACCTAACATTGAAAAATACAGAAAAATAATGAACGGATTTAATTAGGAACGTCAGCTAATTTATTTTATTTGAAATGTGATGGAATTTGAATTAATCAGTCGTCGATACGTTATGTATTAACATTGAAAAGTACAAGTGTAACGTTGTCAAAGCCCACGAATACCTTCAACGTGATACAATTCGTAGGAGAAACAGTATGTCAATTAATTAAAATGATTGAAATGTGCAAATTGTCAGACGGTTTGCAGATAACATTTGAAGAAACTATGTGTATACTGATTAAGAATTCTCAAAACTCGGTACGCCTACAACGCTACAACTGACCGTATAGCATTACCTACATAGACAACATAGCTTGTAATCTGATGCAGAAGTTGACATAACGTTTATTAATCTCAAATGATTCATATCAAATCTTGTCGTCGTACATATACATCATATCGTACATTACTTGACCATGAAATTTTAGTTCCACTGTGTTCTCGAGAGTTTGAAGTAGAGCGCAGCACAAGTCGATACTCGATTTTTTCTCGTAGTTTACTGCTATGGTCTCTTTAAGTTAGTGGGACACGGGTGTCCCAGTGGTCACGAAAGGGTTAAGCACAATTTGGTTGAAGCTCTATAAAAAATCAGAATGGTCGAAAAATTGGACCTACTTCGCTTTGTAGAAAGTAGAGTTAGTTGAGAAACAAGTCGAGTTTAGAGCGGAGAAAAAAAAAATCAAACTTTTTGAATAATGATCCAGTTTTTTTGGATTCTAAATCAATAGATGGCTCAATGGTTAGGATATAGGAATGACGGATTTTGTGTTACAAACAAGCTTAATACCTCCGATAAAAGTAAATTGCATTCCTATTTAGGGTCAAGGAACAATGATAAATTTTGAGGAAATAAATTTTGAATTGCGAGAAGTTATTGATTACCTCTTTGAGTATATCATATGTATATGTTGATTACTTTGTTGAGTATGTCACATATCTTGTCATAGGTTGCCATGTAGTCTTCTGCAATGTCTAATTGATCGCGGAATAATGGATGAAGAGTGGAACCAGTGCTGGTGGATGAGTAGATTGAGTAGTGACAAGTTGACAGTAGCTAATTTGTCCTCTTAGATTGTCACGAACATTTTTCTAACAGTGTCTGTTGACTTACACCCCCATCAATGAACAAACATTCTTGCTCTCAAGATTTTAAGTCAGACTGAAATTTTAATAAATTAGATGTTTGGAATTGATGCTTCAGTGCAGCTTGAGAGCCAGTACTTGTTCATAAATATGGCCCTTATCTGACCAACTAAGGATATTGAAGAAGTCCAGAATTCCAGATATTGATTCTGGGCTCCCATAGGATATTCCACAAAAAAAATTTCATGACAATTGATATTGGTCTCTATAAATACTCTGATTTTGTACAATTTTTGTGGCGGTTTCTATTTATTGAACACGAATTCACTATGAACTTCTTTACAGTTTCAAGTACAATGGCAACATAGCCACTGAGGTCTTTCTCAAATCTGTGAGAACTTGGTTGCAATGAGTCTCTTTTTCTGTTAAATGTCGGTAAGTAATGTTCTGTATAATTACCTCTCATGTACCTTGAAACATTGTTTCATCTATTTGTTTCATTTTGTTCATGAGTCCAACCTAGTCCAACTTGAAATTCGCATACTTTGTAATTCCCAAAGTCCACACGATCATTGTGTCATAGGATCTCAAAGTAAACATTATAACATTGAAAGTGTTTGTTCTAGATTATTTTATATTTTATTTCAGTCTGAAATTCAATTCGCAAAACTGTGATAGTGAACAATGAAGTATGGAGGAATCGGAGGTTGTTGGTTGTTCTACAAGGAGACAAGACTGCAAGTAGGCATGTAATCCAATTTACCGCGAGAAATTCAGGCATTGTGTTGAAATGATATTTGTTTGAACTAATACATTTGTATTGTT
>NW_007382132.1:22323-31829 GCF_000475195.1 Diaphorina citri | reverse complement strand
ATAATCATAACCATGATAATTTCGATCAATTATTATTTATTTTGTCACAGTATTTTTAGTTTTTGTCTCTCTTTTTTTTAAATATTTTAATGTCGCTCGAAGGAGTTCTAAAGATAGTCTAACATTTCTAGCTCAAGCCTAGAAGAAAAATTCGTGCAGTGTGAACGCACTTGGAAGTTATTTTGACTTCCTGTAGATCTCAGCTCAAGATGTAAAGATTTTATTGGCAAATGACATGCCCTTGCTGTTGGTCACTTAATAAAATCTAAATTGATATTATAATCAATGTTTCGGACTTCTTTTTTTTACATAGATCTGTTCATTTTATTTTATTTTTTTCTTCGAAAAATGCACCTATACCTATGTGGGTATGTTTTTCCAAAATAAATAAAAAACATTAACGTCCTTCCTAATAATTTCGTATTAAAATGGTTCGTACCACCCAAATAGGTTTCATCAAAAATGTTAATGAAACCTGTGGCGGATGGTAGTTTTTATCTGTTGTTTAATATTAATTTGTTTTACTTTATCAATACATGTTAAAAAGTCAAAATGCAATGTACCTAATAATAACCAAAATAATCTACCATAATACAATTTTTTTTTAAAGACTTTATGGCAGGATTCTCACACAGTGAGCTGTTCCACCTTCGATGCCAATCAACCGAACGCGAGTGTAGATTGAGTCCAATTGATTTGTCCACACGAGTCATTTTACTATTTTGGACTGTGACCAAAAATAAAAAGCGAATTGAAATACTTGAACCATATTTTCTCGAAAGTTTTACCAGAGCGGAATCGAATACGAAATCGGAAGGCGATAGAAATTTATCGCGGAGTAGGGGCAAGGATAAAAACTAGGCATCCAAATTTGATGATTTCATTTTCGTTTGATCGTCGGTGGAGTGAAGTGTTGGGGATCTTTTAATTACTCGAAAGTTTTACCAGAGCGGAATCGAATACGAAATCGGAAGGCGATAGAAATTTATCGCGGAGTAGGGGCAAGGATAAAAACTAGGCGTCCAAATTTGATGATTTCATTTTCGTTTGATCGTCGGTGGAGTGAAGTGTTGGGGATCTTTTAATTAGATCGGTTTGTGGTTTAATAGATCAGTTTTAAGTAGTGTTAGTTAATTTGGCAGAATGAATCGGTTTTGGAGTGGAATCGTTTTGGCGTGCTTTGTTGCCGTGGCAACGGCCTCCAATGTGGAACAGGTGGGTGTGAGTTTATTAAATTTTATACAACAGGTAATTGTGCACCTGGGGCCCTAAGATCCCCTCGGGATTACGGGACATAAGTGTGTGAATTAGGTAGGTACTTACACATATACCTACCTATTCATACATTCATATCTTGACTGTAACTCTTGATTTTCAGTGTCCATATTTTCGATTATTAAAACGAATGGAATCATTGATTATTGAAACAAATGGAATCATGATAGAAATTGAGCTCGTGGTTCCTCTTTGTTATGAGAGGGAGCTTGGAAATTAGGATTGCACAGTGACTGGAATCCACAAGGTTAATAAAAACAGAGTGGAGCGTGAGCATAGGGAATCACGTAGAGCAGTGGTTCTCAAACTTTTTTTTGGCCGCGGAGCACCAAGCAACTGCTGTAAACTGTACGGAGCACCCCCCCCCAACCCTTTAGGAATTTTTAAAAATAATTCGTGTGCACCTGTAATACTAAGATTCCCTCGGGATTACGGGACATAAGTAAGTGAATTAGGTACTTACACATAACTACCTATTCATACATTCATATCTTGACTGTAACTCTTGATTTTCAGTGTGGATTTTCTTAATTTTTCGCAACGAGAAAATAAAAGCAATAAGCAATCAATCGCTGTTGGTAAGTCCACACTTTTTTTTTTAAATTAAAATGGGTCATTAGCGTACGGTCCGTACGGCTTGTTCCAATACTTACTAAACATATTTGTGTGATTTTTTTTTTTTTAATACGGTAAGAAAAATGAAACTATGCGGCGTACCAGGAATCTCTTCGCGGAGCACCTGAAAGCTCTTCGCGGAGCATAGTTTGAGAACCACTGACGTAGAGGGAAGCGATGACTTCAAACCGGATAGAACTGTGGGCAAAAAGCACTATGCCATCCGCTACACTCTGTTTTTGAGCCTAAGAGATCAGGGGAGACCAAAACAGGTGGAGATATAATGTTGAGGGATAGAAGGATAACGTCGACCCCACATAAAACCGGGAATAGCTGAAGTAAAAGAAAGAAGAGCACGAATAAGATTGATTGAAGTAAAGTAGAGAGGGATATGAGGATAACGTCGACCCCACATAAAACCGGGAATAGCTGAAGTAAAAGAAAGAAGAGCACGAACAAGATTGATTGAAGTAAAGTAGATAGATGGGTAAGCTATCTATCTATCTTACTTCTTAGCCATAAGGATTTTTTCTTTTCCTAATATGTTCACCTTCTTTTCCTAGTCCCCTACTTTTTCTTGGCGGTCTTTTCCCCCATTTTCAGGAGCCGTCGGCCGGGCCTCCCGAGGTTTCGACGGCCGCGGAGCTAGTGTCCCGTCTGTACGCGGAGTGTGCCACCCTGGCCTGCGCCAAACCTAAGGTCCTATCCTTCTTCTCGGCCTCCATGAACAAGAACAAGATCCGGATTACCCGCGACCTGAGTGTTGTGAGGAGCGCTGATGTGCCTGCAGCTGCGGCCGAAGACGATGCCAGCTACAAGCAACAGGTAATAGAAAGGAATGTGTTAATAGGTGTTTGATGTAAAACTGCTAAGGTTTTAGTGGCGAGGGTTTTAACCTACTCACGTCCTCACATTAATTTCACCCAGCCTGAGTGGGGTTGGGAAAAGGTAGCTACAAGCTGTCTGGGAAAAGGCAGCTACAAGCTTTTCCCTCCCTTGCAGCTCTCCATTGTAAGTGCTAGGTCGCAGGTTCGATTCCTCCCTGGGACGAATTTTATCCTGAACAGATTATGTTCGTTCTTGCACCCTCAGATTATGTTACCAGGCGAGCGCCTTGACCACTAGGCCAGGAAGCAAGTTTGATTGATTTTCATGATTGCTTTCTTCTGAGATCCCAGATGTTATTTGTTTAATTAATTGATTGTTGATTGGTTTTCTCACAGATCTCAGATATTTTTTGTTTAATTGATTGTTTGTTGATTGGTTTCTTCACAGATCTCAGATATTTTTTGTTTAGTTGATTGCTTTCTTCACAGATCTCAGGTATTGTTTGTTTCATTGATTGATTGATTGATTTATTGTCTTCATCACAGTTCGCAGATATTGCTTGTTTAATTGATTGTTGATTGGTTTCCCCACAGATCTCAGACCTGTCTGAAGAGGCTAAGGAGGCCAACAAGAGATCCGTCGAGAACACCCCGTACTCCGCGTACAGACGGTAGGAACCCCGTATCAAACCCTGATACCCCGGAAAAAGACTATACCATACGAGGTAGAAAGTAGAAACCGTACTAAGCCTGATGCCCCGGAGAAAAACTAATAAGAGCTCCGTACCAAATACGTTGCCTCGTAGTGAGTCTGTATCATACGGTAGGAGCCCCGTACTCAACCCGATGCCCCGTAATGAGTCTGTACGATATGGTAGAAGGCCCGTACCAAGCCCGTACCATGCGGTAGGAACCCCGTACCAAACCTGATGCCTCGTAGTGAGTCTGTACTATGCGGTAAGAAGGTAAGAACCCCTTACAAAGCCTGTAACATACGGTAGTAACCCCGTACGCTATCTTCAGACGGTAGGAACCCCGTACCAAGCCCCGATACCCCGTAGTGAGTCTACGGTAGGAACCCCGTACTGCCTGTAACATACGGTAGAAAGCAAACACCATTGTCCCGTAGTGAGTCTGTCTGTACAATACGTTAGAAGCTCCGTACTAAGTCCATTATCTCGTACTCTGCCTACTGACGAGACGGTAGGAACGCCGTAAAAATCATGTACCGTGATACCCCGAATGGGAGGTATCCCATTCCCCCGTACTGCCTGTAACATACGGTAGAAAGCAAACACCATTGTCCCGTAGTGAGTCTGTCTGTACAATACGTTAGAAGCTCCGTACTGTCCATTACCTCGTACTCTGCCTACTGACGAGACGGTAGGAACGCCGTAAAAATCATGTACCGTGATACCTCCCATTTGGGGGGTACAGACGGTAGGATCCTGCTCCGAAAAGTAGACTACAAGGTAGGCGCGCCTACCTTCCAACCTGATGCCTGATTCCAACCTGATGAATGTCACAAATGCAAAGGGTCGCCTCAAAGGGTGTCCAGTGTCCACCACCTTTTCACCTGTCCAGCCTTGGACCCAACAGCACTGTGGACCAGTCCCGTTGAGGTGGCGTAGCTCCTAGGGCTAATTTTCCTCTGTGATCTATTCCTGATCCTATGTACCTGCACATAAGACTCCGTAGGTAGTATTGCATCGTACCAGGAACCCCGTACCAAACCTGATGCCTCGTAGTGAGTCTGTACTATGCGGTAAGAAGGTAAGAACCCCTTACAAAGCCTGTAACATACAGTAGTAACCCCGTACGCTATCTACAGACGGTAGGAACCCCGTAGTCCCGTACCAAGCCCCGATACCCCGTAGTGAGTCTACGGTAGGAACCCCGTACTGCCTGTAACATACGGT
Source organism: Diaphorina citri (assembly GCF_000475195.1). NCBI lineage: Eukaryota > Metazoa > Arthropoda > Insecta > Hemiptera > Psyllidae > Diaphorina > Diaphorina citri. The sequence goes on along the minus strand of NW_007382132.1, from coordinate 27,193 downwards.
AGAAAGCAAACACCATTGTCCCGTAGTAAGTCTGTATCATACGGTAGGAACCCCGTACTGCCTGTAACATACGGTAGAAAGTCCCGTAGTGAGTCTGTCTGTACGATACGTTAGAAGCTCCGTACTAAGTCCATTACCTCGTACTCTGCCTACTGACGAGACGGTAAGGACGCCGTAAAAATCATGTACCGTGATACCTCCCATTCGGGGGGTACAGATGACAAAGACTTTGCCCGTCACTAGTTCAGGTTTCTTGAACAGAACTGACTCGTACAGGGTCTCGAATTCCGAATAGTTCGGGGCTTGGACTACGGACCCTGTCACTTGACTGGCATCCTGGGAATTTTCCGTCATTATGCGTGTTTCCGGGTATTTAGCTTATCTATCTCTTTCCGGGTATTTAGCTTATTTATCTATCTATCTGGTGTTTTCAAAAGCTCTTTGGAGTTCTTGAATATTTCAGCAGATTCCGAAATGGTTCGCCAGTTTTTCAATATCTATAGTTTTTACACCTCTTTGGTTATTTCAATGGCAATAAAATATTTTTGGAGAGTTCTGTTCTTTCCCAGTATGTCTCCGTAGTTTTTATACCTCGGGTTTTTCAATAGCTGTACAAAAACCTTGCTTGGTCCTATAGGTTCTATTTCTTTGTGGGTTTTTAATAGCTCTGCAAATTGTTCGGATCTTTCTATAGATGTCTTTGCAGTTTTTCAATCTCACTGCAGTTTTCCAATACCTATGTCTGTTGTTCGTATGCTTTGTTCTGTATGGTATGCTTTGGCGTGCTTGGTCCTATAGGTTCTATTTCTTTGTGGGTTTTTAATAGCTCTGCAAATTGTTCGGATCTTTCTATAGATGTCTTTGCAGTTTTCAATCTCACTGCAGTTTTCTAATATGTCTGTTGTTCGTATGCTTTGTTCTGTATGGTATGCTTTGGCAATGATTTGGTCCCGAATATGGTTGTAGATCCCTCAAATATCTTTGCAGTTTTCCAGTCTCTGTAAGTTCGGTAATATGGTATGGTGCGTTGGTTGTAATGTAGTCTACGATTGTAGTTTTTCAATGGTTCCCCGGACGTTTTTCTAGTTCTTCAATAGTTCTGCAAGTACTTCTTCAATAATGTGGTGAGTCTGTGGTGTTATTTGGTAGTGTGTATTGTGTGTTTTTGTTATTTTACTTGTTTCTTTGTGTGTTCCTTTGTTCGAGCTCGAAAATTTCAAGCGGTTTTGCACTAAAATTTCAAGCCTTCTGAGGTTTGTTGTGATTGGAAAATTAAGACCTTTAACTTCGAATTTTGTATCTTTGGACATTGGCGCTGTTCCAGCGAAAGTATGTTTGTGGCCATCGGATTTTTCTGGGGCTCCAGCTTCCATTTTATGTGATAGAGGGGTTTCAAGTTCAAGTTTTAACGTCACTGTATAACTGAAGTCCAAGGTCTTTAGTGACCGGGGTTTTTAGCTTCTGTGACTTCTTGGGAACTGGTGCAACATACTATCACCGTCAGCTAATCTACACTAGGTGTCGAAAAACTATGCCTCCTTCGAGACTTGAACCAAGGACTCCTGACTTGGCAGCTACCTCGATCAACATACCTGTGGGCTGTATGATAGGCTTTCAAAATTAAATCGGAAGTAAGGAACCCAATGTTTAGGGTTCGAATATGGGCACAATAATAGAAACCAGATTGAAATAGCTATTGGTATCTGTTTAGGATGAAGTTCAGCCCAAGCGGGAATTGAACGCGCTACTTAGACAGGCGCGTTACTACTTAGACAGGCGCGCTACCTTAAGCAAACAAGGCTGGGAATACTGGGTTTCGAAATACTATCCCGCATTTGAGACTTGAACCAAGGACTCGAGTTGGCAGCTCGGTCAACCACTACATCAAGACATAGCATAGGTACAAACATACCTGTAAACTTGGTAACTGATCGGTCACATTATCAGACACAATGATTTCCTCAGTAACATATTTGAAGGAAAGGTAGAAGGGAAAAAACCGAGAGGGCGTCCTAGAATGCAGTATTTCCATGATATCCAGGAAACCATGGGATGTTCGTCGTTTCATCGTTTGAATCATTGAAGTGTGCTGCAAGAGATAGAGATGAATGGCTTCAACGACAAGGCCTAGCCTTTAGTATATGATGATGATCTGTTTAGGATAAAGTTCGGCCCAAGCGGGAATTGAACGCGCTACTTAGACAGGCGCGCTACTACTTAGACAGGCGCGCTACCTTAAGCAAACAAGGCTGGGAATACTGGGTTTCGAAATACTATCCCGCATTTGAGACTTGAACCAAGGACTCGAGTTGGCAGCTCGGCCAACCACTACATCAAGACATAGCATAGGTACAAACATACCTGTAGGCTGTGCGATAGGCTTTCAAAATTAAATCGGAAGTAAGGAACCCAACTAGGGTTTGAAGATGGGAATTACCTGTAGGCTGTGCGATAGGCTTTCAAAATTAAATCGGAAGTAAGGAACCCAACTAGGGTCTGAAGATGGGAATACAATAGTAGAAACCAAAATGAAATAGCTCTTGGGTGCTGGTGTTGCATACGTAATGTACGTGAGGATAGTTACATATTAGAGTACGCTATGGTATGGATCTATGGGCCGGAGTGATGGTGTCTGAATTCTTCTTCGCCTTTTCCCACGTTCAGATAGGGTCGGCGTTTGTCGTCGGCCTCTCAATCCGCTTTAGAGTGATCGCTTTGAGGCCAACTGGTTTTGGCTGAACAAAATTTTCCGAGTGGGCGCCCTTCGCACTCAACCTTCGCTATTGATATAGCATAAGGGAATTTGGGCTAGTCTACTCCCTGTTTATAGTCCCTTAACTACTTGCTGATCTACTCTCTGTTTATAGTCCCTCAGCCAGGCACAGCTAACGTTCGTTCTCAGAACAGCTGGCTTTCTCCTATCCCGTCTTTGTTATCCTTCCCCCTTCGATTTCGGGACGTTAAGACCTCCATTTTTGAAGCTCCCTCTATCAAACCTCTTAAAAGAAATCAAGTCCTATGCCATCTTAGATTCGCATAAGCTCAAACCATCTTTTTTGACAGTTGTCCCTACACCTAAGCCTCACAGTGGACCTTTTGTGTATGGATTTAAGCTATGCTATAGCATGAGGAAATTTGGACTAGTCTACTCCCTGTTTATAGTCCCCTAGTTAGACGCTGATCTACTCTCTGTTTATAGTCCCTCAGGCAGACACAGATAAGGTTCGTTCTCAGAACGGCTGTTTTTCCCCTATCCTGTCTTTGTCCCCCTTCCCTCTTCAATTTCGGGACGTTAAGACCTCCGTTGTTACAGCTCTCTCTATCAAACCTCTATTCGTATAAAGTATAAGCTCAAACCATCTTTTTTGACGGTTGTCCCCACACCTAAGCCTCACAGTGGACTTTTTGTGTATGGATTTAAGCTATGTCATCTTTCGCTCTTCGATTTAGGGACGATAAGATCTCCGTTTTTAAAGCTCCCTCTATCAAACTTCCTAAAAGAAATCAAGTCCTATGCCATCTTTTACTGACGGGCCCACGCGAAACCAATTGGTATAGCATAAGGAAATTTGGACTAGTCTACTCCCTGTTTATAGTCCCCTAGTTAGACGCTGATCTACTCTCTGTTTATAGTCCATCAGCCAGACACAGATAAGGTTCGTTCTCAGAACGGCTGGTTTTCTCCTATCCTGTCTTTGTCCTCCTTCCCTCTTCTATTTAGGGACGTTAAGACCTCCGTTGTTACAGCTCTCTCTATCAAACCTCTATTCGTATAAGCTCAAACCATCTTTTTTGACAGTTGTCCCTACACCTAAGCCTCACAGTGGCCTTTTTGTGTATGGATTTAAGCTATGTCATCTTTCGCTCTTCTATTTAGGGACGATAAGATCTCCGTTTTTAAAGCTCCCTCTATCTAACTTCCTAAAAGAAATCAAGTCCTATGCCATCTTTTACTGACGGGCCCACGCGAAACCAGATCGCCACTTGAGTCCCTTATGTCTAAATCGAAAGTTTTACCAGAGCGGAATCGAATACGAAATCGGAAGGCGATAGAAATTTATCGCGGAGTAGGGGCAAGGATAAAAACTAGGCGTCCAAATTTGATGATTTCATTTTCGTTTGATCGTCGGTGGAGTGAAGTGTTGGGGATCTTTTAATTAGAATTAAGACCTTTAACTTCGAATTTTGTATCTTTGGACATTGGCGCTGTTCCAGCGAAAGTATGTTTGTGGCCATCGGATTTTTCTGGTGCTCCAGCTTCCATTTTATGTGATAGAGGGGTTTCAAGTTCAAGTTTTAACGTCACTGTACGTTCATATGCATAACTGCTGAAGTCCAAGGTGTTTAGTGACCGGGATTTTTAGCTTCTGTGAATTCTTGGGAACTGGTGCAACATGCCATCACCGTCAGCTAATCTACACTAGGTTTCGAAAAACTATGCCTCCTTCGAGACTTGAACCAAGGACTCCTGAGTTGGCAGCTAGGTCGACCACTAAAATACCTGTGGGCTGTACGAGTATGATAGGCTTTCAAAATTAAATCGGAAGTAAGGAACCCAATGTTTAGGGTTCGAATATGGGCACAATAATAGACATCAACATGAAATAGCTCTTGGTATCTGTTTTCTCTTGGTATCTCTTGGTAACTGATCGGTCACATTATCAGACACAATGATTTCCTCAGTAACATATTTGAAGGAAAGGTAGAAGGGAAAAAACCGAGAGGGCGTCCTAGAATGCAGTATTTCCATGATATCCAGGAAACCATGGGATGTTCGTCGTTTCATCGTTTGAATCATTGAAGTGTGCTGCAAGAGATAGAGATGAATGGCTTCAACGACAAGGCCTAGCCTTTAGTATATGATGATGAT
>NW_007382132.1:17276-19739 GCF_000475195.1 Diaphorina citri | reverse complement strand
TGGGGTGCGTGGGTTAACAAGGAGGCAGCAGAAAGCAAGCCCGATGAAACTATTTGTGTGTAATGCGAAGAAACGAGGTGTACACAGAATTTTGTGTCGATGGTGGGATTCGAGGTGAGGGAAGAATGAGAAACCATTTGCTTGTGCTCATTCTTTTTCATTTTCTGTGTTTCCAAGCTGGAGGTGTTTCGTCAAGAAGGTGATCATCCCGTTCCTCCTCAGCCTGAAGTTCAATGGCGCCACAGGCCCTCCTGCCCTGCGGCCCTGGCCCTCATCGCCGCTCAAAATCCTGGAAGCCCTCACCCTGGCCTCCTCGTCCCTAGTCCTTCCGGGGCCCTGATGCTGTTCAAAATTCGCCACCAAGCCGAAGATCCTCAGCTACGAGGTGTTCACTGCTCATACACCCATTATACACTCTGCCCCGATTGCACCTCACTATATTGATCGCCATCATAGCATATTCACCGACCATCATGCGCGTTTCGAACACCCGCCGTTCAACAGAGAATCCGTCGGAGTAACACCCCCGTACTCTGGCCGTACAGACGGTAGGAACCCCGTCATCAAACCCTGATACCCCGTAAAAAGGACTATATTTGCATACGAGGTAGAGAGTAGAAACCGTACCTAAGCCTGATGCCCAGGCGAAAAAAACTGAATAGGAACTCCGTACTCAACCCGATGTCCCGTAATGAGTCTGTAGCGTACGATATGGTAGAAGACCCCGTACCCAAGCCGTAGTACCATGCGGGTAGGAACCCGTACGCAAACTCTGATGCCTCGTAGGAGTCTGTTACTATGCGGGCTAGGACCCCTTACAAACGCCTTGTAAAACATACCGGTAGTAACCCCGTACGCTGATCTACAGACGGTAGGGAAACCCCGTACCATGCCCGATACCCCGTAGTAGCGGTATCATACGGTAGGAACCCCGTACTGCCTGTAACATTACGGTAGAAAGCAAACACCCTTGCTCCCGTAGTAAGGTCTGTCATGTACATACCTTAGAAGCTGCCGCACTAAAGTTATATTACCTCGTACTCTGCCTACTGACGAGACCGGTAGGAACGCCCGTAAAAATCATGTACCAGTGATACCGATCACCATTCGGGGTACAGACAGTAATCCTCGAAAAGTAACTACAAGGTTAGGCGCGCGCCTACCCTTCCAACCTGGATGCCATGATCCACCCTGATGAATGTCACAAATGCAAAGGTCGCCAAAGAAATCGCCTCAAAGGGGTGTCCAGTGTCCACCACCGTTTTCACCGGATAGTGTCAGTTCTGTAGGTCTGTACGATATGGTAGAAGCCCCGTACCAAGCCCGTAGGTACCATGTGGTAGGAACCCCGTACCAAACCTGATGCCTCGTAGTGAGTCTGTACTATGCGGTAGGAGCCCCTTACAAAGCCTGTAACATACGGTAGTAACCCCGTACGCTATCTACAGACGGTAGGAACCCCGTACCAAGCCCCGATACCCCGTAGTGAGTCTGTATCATACGGTAGGAACCTCGTACTGCCTGTAACATACGGTAGAAAGCAAACACCATTGTCCCGTAGTGAGTCTGTCTGTACGATACGTTAGAAGCTCCGTACTAAGTCCATTACCTCGTACTCTGCCTACTGACGAGACGGTAAGGACGCCGTAAAAATCATGTACCGTGATACCTCCCATTCGGGGGGTAGATTGGGATAGGACTCAAAAAACAACAAAAAAAAAAAAACGCCTAGCAAACTAAAAAGCCATACAAAAACTCATATACAGCAACCACCATCCACCAATGCAATGATATTGGATGGTGACAAGCGCGCGTCGAGTGTTACACACCTAAAAACTATGTCTGCCTGAAGAAAAAATCAAGACAGTTCTGTCCTTTTTGGCTTTTACCCATTCACAAATGGGATGAACCATGGCATTTGATTTTATACGTCTAATGGAGAGTCTTTTTCTTTTTTTTTGATGAGGTTTGGTTTGAATAGCTCGTTTCTTAAACATTTGTTGTTATAAAATGTGCAAAATATATATAAGATGTTTTTGCTTAACATGTTATCAATGTTCTTCAATTAGAAGGTGTCTCTATCACCTCGCATGTAAAAACAAAAAGGTTTTTTCTCCCTTCATTTTTTAACTTTAACTATATTTAGAGTTTGTAATGCTACGTTATGATGGATATGCCTCAGAATACATGCACTCGCATGTGAACGCTCCTAGTCCTCAGCCTCTTAGTGTGCTCCTCTAACTGTTAACGGGATCCGTCACTGATCGCGCTGCGAGTTGCGCCTAACCCACGGTGCGCCACGGCAACCCAGGTTGCCGACCTGTCCACTTTTGCCACCACCTGTGACCTGTGGGGAAACTCCGCTAAGAAACCGTGGAAACGTAAACAACTGTAAGTAGTCCAACCTTAGTCCGTAGTCCAACCTTCCATCCGCGCGGATGGAACATCAGAAGATCGACAGAC
>NW_007382132.1:3154-16207 GCF_000475195.1 Diaphorina citri | reverse complement strand
TTTTTTTTTTTTTTTTTAAGTGATGAGTGTTCCACCGCCGTTTTTATTTTGTAGCAATGGAACAACTGTTACATTAGACGCTACATTAAGCACTGATGGGGAATTAAAGTTGAAAATTGCATTTCACCAACCTCCGTTAAGACATTTCTTCGATCAATTCACCCTAAAGAAGAAGAAAAAAAAACTCGTTTTTGATTATTCTTTTAACGGATTTTCAAATATTGTGCACGTTTGGTTACGTTTAGTTGAAATCTAAGACACAACATTTTCCATAGATATAGTTAATTTTCGAGCCATATAGTAGATGGTAATATTATAAAATAAATTGAAGTGTAAAGCTATTTTCAAAAAACGCAAAAACGTTTTGAAAAACGTCAATTTCGAATTGACCCAGAAAAACGGTCATTATATTCGGATTCAGCTATCTTGAAAAGACTAAAAGACTAGTGTAATAGCAAGATAAATGTATCTATTTTATGTTCTAGTTCAATTGGATATTATAAAGTGCAGAAAATGTGGCGAAGAGGTTACACAAACAAGATTGGAGTCATATTTGAGCGCTCTGGAATTCATTGAAGCTCAATTAGACAGAATGAAACACACATCATGTATCCTTTAGTAACCATTTAGAGTAGCGATTCTGAACGGGGGCGATTTCCGATTTCTGGGGGCGAAAAGAGAACTGGTCAAGACCGAACAACATTAGAAGTGGGTTTTGAATCCATCCACAGCGGACAATCCTTGGTCCCTGAATCTATTCAAAAATCATTGATGGACATCAAGTATGATGTTGAAAAGAAGCTCTGTTCAATTCGTATGAGTATGAAAAGTTCTGGCCTCAAGGAAAAGAAACTTGTCGAGACCTATGGAATAAGGCCAAGTGGTTATTACTTGCCTTTCCAACAACATACCTGTTTGAGAAGGGCTTCAGTGCAGTGACACATTTCTATATATATGTACAGGGTGGTTCGTGATTTGCGAACCACGCTTATATCTCAGAAACGGCTGGGAATTAAGGAATGAAATAAAAGGCATCGTGTAGATGAAATTTTGATGATTAAAATGGCTTTTTTTAAATTTGCAATTTTTTTTGCAAAATGGCCCATTTTTTGCCAAATATAGGTCACTCTTATGGGAACCCCTATTTTTTATTTAATTTTTGGAATCAGCATAAAATTTTAATTGAAAAATTTTTCACTCGAAAAAATTTGCTCTACAAAAATTTGCACAAATCGCGATTTTGTGTGCGTCAGTGACCCCAGATTTGATGAACAACGCAGTTGGTCCTGAGTTAGAGCGAACAATGCGTTACTGTGTACAAAGAAATGGATCTCATTTTGAACAGCTTTTATAAATTTGTTTGTTGTTGTTGATTGTTGTTGAAATAGTTAAGTGAATAATACAAAAACTAAAGAAATAATTAAGAAATTGTTTTTCTTTCTCACAGTGTACAGAATTTTTGTAGAGCAAATTTTTTCGAGTGAATACATTTTTTCAATTAAAATTTTATGCTGATTCCAAAAATTAAATAAAAAATGGGGGTTCCCATAAGAGTGACCTATATTTGGCAAAAAATGGGCCGTTTTGCAAAAGAAATTGCAAATTTAAAAAAAGCCATTTTAATCATCAAAATTTCATCTACATGATGCCGTTTATTTCATTCCTTAATTCCTAGCCGTTTCTGAGATATAAGCGTGGTTCGCAAATCACGAACCACCCTGTATTCCCATGATTATTTGATTGAGAATAAAAGCAGAAAAATCTGGTGTGAACATCACACGACTTTCCTTATCCTATTGAATGATGCTTATTTGAGTGTTCTTTTACAATATCTCTAACCGTTTTGTCGCTGTGTAGCTGAAAACCGCCAAAAAACGGTCGAAATCTGTCCAAAAGCGGTCATAATACCGCCAAGCGCAGCAACCATCTTAACCAAACGTTTTGTTTTGCATCCTTTTGTCACATTTGTGAACTACATACCAAATTTCAAGTCTCTAGCTTGTACCATTCCCGAGATATTGTATTTGACATCTACATACCAAATTTCAAGTCTCTAGCTCTTACTGTTCTCGAGATATTTTGTTTACAGACAGACACGGACCAATGGCTGAAACTTTGGATTTAGGCTCTAGGGACCTCAAAACGTGTTTTGGCACTAAAAACTGACCATCGAAAATTTGACCCGATTACATTACTTTCCTTCCTATAGGATAAGGAAAGTAAAAATAAAATAGCCAATCAGATTGGTTAATCCAAGAGTTAAACTTCAGCCAAGTTTAAATTCACTTTGTGGCCCCCGGCCTAAGGGTCTACTGTACCGTAAAAAAAGTTCAGACCAAAAACTCAAAGCAGCGTTTACAGTCTAGGCTAAAAACAGAATAGAGGAGAAAGCATAGAGAGCATCGAACAGATAGAGGGAGCGACGACTTCACATCACATAAAACTGAGAGCAAAAAGCTCCACGCTTTTTTGCTCTCCACTCTGTTTTTATTCTTTGTAGAAGCTTAACCCATCCTTTAGGGCTGTTTGCACCTACACTTAAGGCCTCAGGTGGGCTTTTTGTGTGTTTTAGTCTTATGGTGGATTTCACCAATGACTTAATGAGAGATTTTCCTTATGGGAGAATTTTTAACCGTCCAAAAATGAGTTTTTAATAATCCAAAAAAGGAGTTTTTAATCATCCACAAAAGGAGTTTTTAATTGTCTCCTAGTTTTTAGTGATCTAAAAAAGAGGAGTTTTTAAAAGCTCCTTTCTAGATCATTAAAATTTTTCCCATTGGTGAAATCTCTCGTTAAGTCATTAGTGAAATCCAACATTAGAATTGATAACATAAACGGTGCTTTTTACGTTGCAGTAGATTCTTTTCATTTCATTATTTGTTGCCATTTTAATTTTAACTGTAATCATTATTAGATACTTCTATTATTGTTAATATTTCTCTCACCAATTTGTTTAAAATCATGACAGAACTGTTTTTTGTTTATATCTGGGGCAATTTTATCTCGATTTTTTTGTCCATTGAACAACAGCTGATATGTGTATATTTTATTGTTTATTATTTATTTTATTCATTTATGTTTATTTAATATTTATACCACCGTTGTAAATAGGTGTCTTGTATATTGGGCTATCTTCTTTTTCTTCGCCTTTTCCCGTGGACAGACGGGGTCGGTGTAACTAGGGTATTTGCTTTGGGCTGACATTTGGTTTTGGCTACAATGTTTACAGCTATTGGCCCGTATACGGATACGGCCCAATACGGATATATTGGGCTATAGGTATTAACACTTAAAATACGTCTTCCTTCTGTAGAAAGTAATCGAATTGCTTAATCTAAGAGATAGGCTTAAACCAATGAGATTGTTTAATTAGTTTAATCCAAGAGAAAATAAAGAGATGAGATAGCCCCTTATTCTAGACACCTGTTCGTTTATTTTATATGTCTCTTAGCATTTACCATTTCACACATAGTCAGTTACGTATACACATAGCATATTTATAGTATTTATATTTATTTCGTAGTATTATTATTCATCTAGGTACGTCATAATCATAACCATGATAATTTCGATCAATTATTATTTATTTTGTCACAGTATTTTTAGTTTTTGTCTCTCTTTTTTTTAAATATTTTAATGTCGCTCGAAGGAGTTCTAAAGATAGTCTAACATTTCTAGCTCAAGCCTAGAAGAAAAATTCGTGCAGTGTGAACGCACTTGGAAGTTATTTTGACTTCCTGTAGATCTCAGCTCAAGATGTAAAGATTTTATTGGCAAATGACATGCCCTTGCTGTTGGTCACTTAATAAAATCTAAATTGATATTATAATCAATGTTTCGGACTTCTTTTTTTTACATAGATCTGTTCATTTTATTTTATTTTTTTCTTCGAAAAATGCACCTATACCTATGTGGGTATGTTTTTCCAAAATAAATAAAAAACATTAACGTCCTTCCTAATAATTTCGTATTAAAATGGTTCGTACCACCCAAATAGGTTTCATCAAAAATGTTAATGAAACCTGTGGCGGATGGTAGTTTTTATCTGTTGTTTAATATTAATTTGTTTTACTTTATCAATACATGTTAAAAAGTCAAAATGCAATGTACCTAATAATAACCAAAATAATCTACCATAATACAATTTTTTTTTAAAGACTTTATGGCAGGATTCTCACACAGTGAGCTGTTCCACCTTCGATGCCAATCAACCGAACGCGAGTGTAGATTGAGTCCAATTGATTTGTCCACACGAGTCATTTTACTATTTTGGACTGTGACCAAAAATAAAAAGCGAATTGAAATACTTGAACCATATTTTCTCGAAAGTTTTACCAGAGCGGAATCGAATACGAAATCGGAAGGCGATAGAAATTTATCGCGGAGTAGGGGCAAGGATAAAAACTAGGCATCCAAATTTGATGATTTCATTTTCGTTTGATCGTCGGTGGAGTGAAGTGTTGGGGATCTTTTAATTACTCGAAAGTTTTACCAGAGCGGAATCGAATACGAAATCGGAAGGCGATAGAAATTTATCGCGGAGTAGGGGCAAGGATAAAAACTAGGCGTCCAAATTTGATGATTTCATTTTCGTTTGATCGTCGGTGGAGTGAAGTGTTGGGGATCTTTTAATTAGATCGGTTTGTGGTTTAATAGATCAGTTTTAAGTAGTGTTAGTTAATTTGGCAGAATGAATCGGTTTTGGAGTGGAATCGTTTTGGCGTGCTTTGTTGCCGTGGCAACGGCCTCCAATGTGGAACAGGTGGGTGTGAGTTTATTAAATTTTATACAACAGGTAATTGTGCACCTGGGGCCCTAAGATCCCCTCGGGATTACGGGACATAAGTGTGTGAATTAGGTAGGTACTTACACATATACCTACCTATTCATACATTCATATCTTGACTGTAACTCTTGATTTTCAGTGTCCATATTTTCGATTATTAAAACGAATGGAATCATTGATTATTGAAACAAATGGAATCATGATAGAAATTGAGCTCGTGGTTCCTCTTTGTTATGAGAGGGAGCTTGGAAATTAGGATTGCACAGTGACTGGAATCCACAAGGTTAATAAAAACAGAGTGGAGCGTGAGCATAGGGAATCACGTAGAGCAGTGGTTCTCAAACTTTTTTTTGGCCGCGGAGCACCAAGCAACTGCTGTAAACTGTACGGAGCACCCCCCCCCAACCCTTTAGGAATTTTTAAAAATAATTCGTGTGCACCTGTAATACTAAGATTCCCTCGGGATTACGGGACATAAGTAAGTGAATTAGGTACTTACACATAACTACCTATTCATACATTCATATCTTGACTGTAACTCTTGATTTTCAGTGTGGATTTTCTTAATTTTTCGCAACGAGAAAATAAAAGCAATAAGCAATCAATCGCTGTTGGTAAGTCCACACTTTTTTTTTTAAATTAAAATGGGTCATTAGCGTACGGTCCGTACGGCTTGTTCCAATACTTACTAAACATATTTGTGTGATTTTTTTTTTTTTAATACGGTAAGAAAAATGAAACTATGCGGCGTACCAGGAATCTCTTCGCGGAGCACCTGAAAGCTCTTCGCGGAGCATAGTTTGAGAACCACTGACGTAGAGGGAAGCGATGACTTCAAACCGGATAGAACTGTGGGCAAAAAGCACTATGCCATCCGCTACACTCTGTTTTTGAGCCTAAGAGATCAGGGGAGACCAAAACAGGTGGAGATATAATGTTGAGGGATAGAAGGATAACGTCGACCCCACATAAAACCGGGAATAGCTGAAGTAAAAGAAAGAAGAGCACGAATAAGATTGATTGAAGTAAAGTAGAGAGGGATATGAGGATAACGTCGACCCCACATAAAACCGGGAATAGCTGAAGTAAAAGAAAGAAGAGCACGAACAAGATTGATTGAAGTAAAGTAGATAGATGGGTAAGCTATCTATCTATCTTACTTCTTAGCCATAAGGATTTTTTCTTTTCCTAATATGTTCACCTTCTTTTCCTAGTCCCCTACTTTTTCTTGGCGGTCTTTTCCCCCATTTTCAGGAGCCGTCGGCCGGGCCTCCCGAGGTTTCGACGGCCGCGGAGCTAGTGTCCCGTCTGTACGCGGAGTGTGCCACCCTGGCCTGCGCCAAACCTAAGGTCCTATCCTTCTTCTCGGCCTCCATGAACAAGAACAAGATCCGGATTACCCGCGACCTGAGTGTTGTGAGGAGCGCTGATGTGCCTGCAGCTGCGGCCGAAGACGATGCCAGCTACAAGCAACAGGTAATAGAAAGGAATGTGTTAATAGGTGTTTGATGTAAAACTGCTAAGGTTTTAGTGGCGAGGGTTTTAACCTACTCACGTCCTCACATTAATTTCACCCAGCCTGAGTGGGGTTGGGAAAAGGTAGCTACAAGCTGTCTGGGAAAAGGCAGCTACAAGCTTTTCCCTCCCTTGCAGCTCTCCATTGTAAGTGCTAGGTCGCAGGTTCGATTCCTCCCTGGGACGAATTTTATCCTGAACAGATTATGTTCGTTCTTGCACCCTCAGATTATGTTACCAGGCGAGCGCCTTGACCACTAGGCCAGGAAGCAAGTTTGATTGATTTTCATGATTGCTTTCTTCTGAGATCCCAGATGTTATTTGTTTAATTAATTGATTGTTGATTGGTTTTCTCACAGATCTCAGATATTTTTTGTTTAATTGATTGTTTGTTGATTGGTTTCTTCACAGATCTCAGATATTTTTTGTTTAGTTGATTGCTTTCTTCACAGATCTCAGGTATTGTTTGTTTCATTGATTGATTGATTGATTTATTGTCTTCATCACAGTTCGCAGATATTGCTTGTTTAATTGATTGTTGATTGGTTTCCCCACAGATCTCAGACCTGTCTGAAGAGGCTAAGGAGGCCAACAAGAGATCCGTCGAGAACACCCCGTACTCCGCGTACAGACGGTAGGAACCCCGTATCAAACCCTGATACCCCGGAAAAAGACTATACCATACGAGGTAGAAAGTAGAAACCGTACTAAGCCTGATGCCCCGGAGAAAAACTAATAAGAGCTCCGTACCAAATACGTTGCCTCGTAGTGAGTCTGTATCATACGGTAGGAGCCCCGTACTCAACCCGATGCCCCGTAATGAGTCTGTACGATATGGTAGAAGGCCCGTACCAAGCCCGTACCATGCGGTAGGAACCCCGTACCAAACCTGATGCCTCGTAGTGAGTCTGTACTATGCGGTAAGAAGGTAAGAACCCCTTACAAAGCCTGTAACATACGGTAGTAACCCCGTACGCTATCTTCAGACGGTAGGAACCCCGTACCAAGCCCCGATACCCCGTAGTGAGTCTACGGTAGGAACCCCGTACTGCCTGTAACATACGGTAGAAAGCAAACACCATTGTCCCGTAGTGAGTCTGTCTGTACAATACGTTAGAAGCTCCGTACTAAGTCCATTATCTCGTACTCTGCCTACTGACGAGACGGTAGGAACGCCGTAAAAATCATGTACCGTGATACCCCGAATGGGAGGTATCCCATTCCCCCGTACTGCCTGTAACATACGGTAGAAAGCAAACACCATTGTCCCGTAGTGAGTCTGTCTGTACAATACGTTAGAAGCTCCGTACTGTCCATTACCTCGTACTCTGCCTACTGACGAGACGGTAGGAACGCCGTAAAAATCATGTACCGTGATACCTCCCATTTGGGGGGTACAGACGGTAGGATCCTGCTCCGAAAAGTAGACTACAAGGTAGGCGCGCCTACCTTCCAACCTGATGCCTGATTCCAACCTGATGAATGTCACAAATGCAAAGGGTCGCCTCAAAGGGTGTCCAGTGTCCACCACCTTTTCACCTGTCCAGCCTTGGACCCAACAGCACTGTGGACCAGTCCCGTTGAGGTGGCGTAGCTCCTAGGGCTAATTTTCCTCTGTGATCTATTCCTGATCCTATGTACCTGCACATAAGACTCCGTAGGTAGTATTGCATCGTACCAGGAACCCCGTACCAAACCTGATGCCTCGTAGTGAGTCTGTACTATGCGGTAAGAAGGTAAGAACCCCTTACAAAGCCTGTAACATACAGTAGTAACCCCGTACGCTATCTACAGACGGTAGGAACCCCGTAGTCCCGTACCAAGCCCCGATACCCCGTAGTGAGTCTACGGTAGGAACCCCGTACTGCCTGTAACATACGGTAGAAAGCAAACACCATTGTCCCGTAGTAAGTCTGTATCATACGGTAGGAACCCCGTACTGCCTGTAACATACGGTAGAAAGTCCCGTAGTGAGTCTGTCTGTACGATACGTTAGAAGCTCCGTACTAAGTCCATTACCTCGTACTCTGCCTACTGACGAGACGGTAAGGACGCCGTAAAAATCATGTACCGTGATACCTCCCATTCGGGGGGTACAGATGACAAAGACTTTGCCCGTCACTAGTTCAGGTTTCTTGAACAGAACTGACTCGTACAGGGTCTCGAATTCCGAATAGTTCGGGGCTTGGACTACGGACCCTGTCACTTGACTGGCATCCTGGGAATTTTCCGTCATTATGCGTGTTTCCGGGTATTTAGCTTATCTATCTCTTTCCGGGTATTTAGCTTATTTATCTATCTATCTGGTGTTTTCAAAAGCTCTTTGGAGTTCTTGAATATTTCAGCAGATTCCGAAATGGTTCGCCAGTTTTTCAATATCTATAGTTTTTACACCTCTTTGGTTATTTCAATGGCAATAAAATATTTTTGGAGAGTTCTGTTCTTTCCCAGTATGTCTCCGTAGTTTTTATACCTCGGGTTTTTCAATAGCTGTACAAAAACCTTGCTTGGTCCTATAGGTTCTATTTCTTTGTGGGTTTTTAATAGCTCTGCAAATTGTTCGGATCTTTCTATAGATGTCTTTGCAGTTTTTCAATCTCACTGCAGTTTTCCAATACCTATGTCTGTTGTTCGTATGCTTTGTTCTGTATGGTATGCTTTGGCGTGCTTGGTCCTATAGGTTCTATTTCTTTGTGGGTTTTTAATAGCTCTGCAAATTGTTCGGATCTTTCTATAGATGTCTTTGCAGTTTTCAATCTCACTGCAGTTTTCTAATATGTCTGTTGTTCGTATGCTTTGTTCTGTATGGTATGCTTTGGCAATGATTTGGTCCCGAATATGGTTGTAGATCCCTCAAATATCTTTGCAGTTTTCCAGTCTCTGTAAGTTCGGTAATATGGTATGGTGCGTTGGTTGTAATGTAGTCTACGATTGTAGTTTTTCAATGGTTCCCCGGACGTTTTTCTAGTTCTTCAATAGTTCTGCAAGTACTTCTTCAATAATGTGGTGAGTCTGTGGTGTTATTTGGTAGTGTGTATTGTGTGTTTTTGTTATTTTACTTGTTTCTTTGTGTGTTCCTTTGTTCGAGCTCGAAAATTTCAAGCGGTTTTGCACTAAAATTTCAAGCCTTCTGAGGTTTGTTGTGATTGGAAAATTAAGACCTTTAACTTCGAATTTTGTATCTTTGGACATTGGCGCTGTTCCAGCGAAAGTATGTTTGTGGCCATCGGATTTTTCTGGGGCTCCAGCTTCCATTTTATGTGATAGAGGGGTTTCAAGTTCAAGTTTTAACGTCACTGTATAACTGAAGTCCAAGGTCTTTAGTGACCGGGGTTTTTAGCTTCTGTGACTTCTTGGGAACTGGTGCAACATACTATCACCGTCAGCTAATCTACACTAGGTGTCGAAAAACTATGCCTCCTTCGAGACTTGAACCAAGGACTCCTGACTTGGCAGCTACCTCGATCAACATACCTGTGGGCTGTATGATAGGCTTTCAAAATTAAATCGGAAGTAAGGAACCCAATGTTTAGGGTTCGAATATGGGCACAATAATAGAAACCAGATTGAAATAGCTATTGGTATCTGTTTAGGATGAAGTTCAGCCCAAGCGGGAATTGAACGCGCTACTTAGACAGGCGCGTTACTACTTAGACAGGCGCGCTACCTTAAGCAAACAAGGCTGGGAATACTGGGTTTCGAAATACTATCCCGCATTTGAGACTTGAACCAAGGACTCGAGTTGGCAGCTCGGTCAACCACTACATCAAGACATAGCATAGGTACAAACATACCTGTAAACTTGGTAACTGATCGGTCACATTATCAGACACAATGATTTCCTCAGTAACATATTTGAAGGAAAGGTAGAAGGGAAAAAACCGAGAGGGCGTCCTAGAATGCAGTATTTCCATGATATCCAGGAAACCATGGGATGTTCGTCGTTTCATCGTTTGAATCATTGAAGTGTGCTGCAAGAGATAGAGATGAATGGCTTCAACGACAAGGCCTAGCCTTTAGTATATGATGATGATCTGTTTAGGATAAAGTTCGGCCCAAGCGGGAATTGAACGCGCTACTTAGACAGGCGCGCTACTACTTAGACAGGCGCGCTACCTTAAGCAAACAAGGCTGGGAATACTGGGTTTCGAAATACTATCCCGCATTTGAGACTTGAACCAAGGACTCGAGTTGGCAGCTCGGCCAACCACTACATCAAGACATAGCATAGGTACAAACATACCTGTAGGCTGTGCGATAGGCTTTCAAAATTAAATCGGAAGTAAGGAACCCAACTAGGGTTTGAAGATGGGAATTACCTGTAGGCTGTGCGATAGGCTTTCAAAATTAAATCGGAAGTAAGGAACCCAACTAGGGTCTGAAGATGGGAATACAATAGTAGAAACCAAAATGAAATAGCTCTTGGGTGCTGGTGTTGCATACGTAATGTACGTGAGGATAGTTACATATTAGAGTACGCTATGGTATGGATCTATGGGCCGGAGTGATGGTGTCTGAATTCTTCTTCGCCTTTTCCCACGTTCAGATAGGGTCGGCGTTTGTCGTCGGCCTCTCAATCCGCTTTAGAGTGATCGCTTTGAGGCCAACTGGTTTTGGCTGAACAAAATTTTCCGAGTGGGCGCCCTTCGCACTCAACCTTCGCTATTGATATAGCATAAGGGAATTTGGGCTAGTCTACTCCCTGTTTATAGTCCCTTAACTACTTGCTGATCTACTCTCTGTTTATAGTCCCTCAGCCAGGCACAGCTAACGTTCGTTCTCAGAACAGCTGGCTTTCTCCTATCCCGTCTTTGTTATCCTTCCCCCTTCGATTTCGGGACGTTAAGACCTCCATTTTTGAAGCTCCCTCTATCAAACCTCTTAAAAGAAATCAAGTCCTATGCCATCTTAGATTCGCATAAGCTCAAACCATCTTTTTTGACAGTTGTCCCTACACCTAAGCCTCACAGTGGACCTTTTGTGTATGGATTTAAGCTATGCTATAGCATGAGGAAATTTGGACTAGTCTACTCCCTGTTTATAGTCCCCTAGTTAGACGCTGATCTACTCTCTGTTTATAGTCCCTCAGGCAGACACAGATAAGGTTCGTTCTCAGAACGGCTGTTTTTCCCCTATCCTGTCTTTGTCCCCCTTCCCTCTTCAATTTCGGGACGTTAAGACCTCCGTTGTTACAGCTCTCTCTATCAAACCTCTATTCGTATAAAGTATAAGCTCAAACCATCTTTTTTGACGGTTGTCCCCACACCTAAGCCTCACAGTGGACTTTTTGTGTATGGATTTAAGCTATGTCATCTTTCGCTCTTCGATTTAGGGACGATAAGATCTCCGTTTTTAAAGCTCCCTCTATCAAACTTCCTAAAAGAAATCAAGTCCTATGCCATCTTTTACTGACGGGCCCACGCGAAACCAATTGGTATAGCATAAGGAAATTTGGACTAGTCTACTCCCTGTTTATAGTCCCCTAGTTAGACGCTGATCTACTCTCTGTTTATAGTCCATCAGCCAGACACAGATAAGGTTCGTTCTCAGAACGGCTGGTTTTCTCCTATCCTGTCTTTGTCCTCCTTCCCTCTTCTATTTAGGGACGTTAAGACCTCCGTTGTTACAGCTCTCTCTATCAAACCTCTATTCGTATAAGCTCAAACCATCTTTTTTGACAGTTGTCCCTACACCTAAGCCTCACAGTGGCCTTTTTGTGTATGGATTTAAGCTATGTCATCTTTCGCTCTTCTATTTAGGGACGATAAGATCTCCGTTTTTAAAGCTCCCTCTATCTAACTTCCTAAAAGAAATCAAGTCCTATGCCATCTTTTACTGACGGGCCCACGCGAAACCAGATCGCCACTTGAGTCCCTTATGTCTAAATCGAAAGTTTTACCAGAGCGGAATCGAATACGAAATCGGAAGGCGATAGAAATTTATCGCGGAGTAGGGGCAAGGATAAAAACTAGGCGTCCAAATTTGATGATTTCATTTTCGTTTGATCGTCGGTGGAGTGAAGTGTTGGGGATCTTTTAATTAGAATTAAGACCTTTAACTTCGAATTTTGTATCTTTGGACATTGGCGCTGTTCCAGCGAAAGTATGTTTGTGGCCATCGGATTTTTCTGGTGCTCCAGCTTCCATTTTATGTGATAGAGGGGTTTCAAGTTCAAGTTTTAACGTCACTGTACGTTCATATGCATAACTGCTGAAGTCCAAGGTGTTTAGTGACCGGGATTTTTAGCTTCTGTGAATTCTTGGGAACTGGTGCAACATGCCATCACCGTCAGCTAATCTACACTAGGTTTCGAAAAACTATGCCTCCTTCGAGACTTGAACCAAGGACTCCTGAGTTGGCAGCTAGGTCGACCACTAAAATACCTGTGGGCTGTACGAGTATGATAGGCTTTCAAAATTAAATCGGAAGTAAGGAACCCAATGTTTAGGGTTCGAATATGGGCACAATAATAGACATCAACATGAAATAGCTCTTGGTATCTGTTTTCTCTTGGTATCTCTTGGTAACTGATCGGTCACATTATCAGACACAATGATTTCCTCAGTAACATATTTGAAGGAAAGGTAGAAGGGAAAAAACCGAGAGGGCGTCCTAGAATGCAGTATTTCCATGATATCCAGGAAACCATGGGATGTTCGTCGTTTCATCGTTTGAATCATTGAAGTGTGCTGCAAGAGATAGAGATGAATGGCTTCAACGACAAGGCCTAGCCTTTAGTATATGATGATGAT
>NW_007382132.1:0-1528 GCF_000475195.1 Diaphorina citri | reverse complement strand
GCAAGATTTGATGATTTCAGATTTTTCGTTGATTCGTCGGTGAGTGGAAGTGTTTGGGGAGTGTTGTAGAGGCTAGTAGATCGGGGTTGTGTGGTTTCAAGGTAGGACTCGCGGTGTCTAGAGAAGGTTAGGTTGTGCAGAGAGGTAACTCGTTTTGGAGTGGAGTTTGTTTTTTGCGCGTGCTTTTGTGCCGTGGCAACGGCCCGGCGGCGCGGACATGGGGTGGGAGTGGGTGTGGTTGGCTATTTAATTTTTTTACAACAGGCTACATGTATGGCGCGCGTGTGGGGGCCGCGCCCCTAAGAGTTCCGCTCGGGATTACGGCGCGCGAGCCGAGGCGATAAGGAGTAGAGGGAATGTAGGTAGCCTTCCAGCCAGGTAACTACCTGTTCAGTATCATTCATATCTTGACTGTAACTCTTGACGGTTTCAGTGTGAATCGTTCTTAATTTTTCGCAACGAGAAAATAAAAGCAAGAAGCATGTCAAGCCGCTGTTGGTAGAGTCCACACTTTTTTTTTTAAATTAAAATGGGGAGGGGTGGGGCGGGGGGGGCGGCGCGGGGGGGGGGGGGGTGGGTAAGAGAACAAAAGATTTGCCCTAGTTAGTGAGTTAGTTGTAATGGGAAATTAATCCGCGCGAGCGGAGAGCGCCCGTCGTTTTTCCCATTTTCGAGGAGCCGTCGGCCGCCTCCCGGTTTCGACGGCCGCGGAGCTAGTGTCGCGCGTCTGTACGGCGGGGGAGTGTGCGACCCGTGTGGGCCTGCGGCCCGAAACGGAAGGGTCGGGAGGCCTTCTCTCGCCTCCATGAACCAACGCAACGATCCGGATTACGCGCGGGACCTGAGGGTTGGAGGAGCGTGATGGCGCTGCAGCGGCGGCCGAAGGACGGATGCCCAGCTAGCAAGCAACAGGTAATAGAGAAGGAACTAGAGTTGTACGTTTTGGTTCAGTCTTAGGGGCCGGGCCAGGGGCTGTAGTTGGGTCAGGTGGCGTACGCGTGGGAGTAGTGTGTGTACTCTAATACTCATCAGTGTCCTAGACCTTGGCAGGTGGACGTGTTTGATCGCCGCTCGGCTGCGTCTGTCATACCTGTGTGTGCGCTCATCAGGTACGTGTCAGGTAGACCTGACAAGCGGATCTGATCAGGTGTGCCTGTCAGGTCTACCTGATAGTGACTGGCTGGCCCTAATAGTTTGGAGGAGAATTCTATACAGATCCGAAGTCTACTTAACGCGTTAACCACTACACGAGTGAGGCACTGAAGCTGGTTTGTTTGTTGATTGATTGATTGATTGATTGATTGATTGATTGATTGATAGATTATATTATGTATTATTATTTTGTTTCAAAATAATATTTTGCTTTATTGTGAATTGATTGTCGATTGGTTTCCCCACAGATCTCAGACCTGTCTGAAGAGGCTAAGGAGGCGCTCCGAGGCTCCGCTCTGGACAAGATGGACGACTTTATCGCTACTCACGAGCTGCGACTTCGCGTGCCCAAGGAGATTATCTCTGCCCCTGTAGC
>NW_007382131.1:14717-19661 GCF_000475195.1 Diaphorina citri | reverse complement strand
AAAAAAAAAAAATGTCAGCTCTGTTTCAACCTGATTTTGACAATTTTTGACACTGCTTTATGGCAATTTTCAGCTGTAGGTACTGATTAAATGGTTAGGTTAGGGATATTAAATAGGATAAGGAAAGTCGTGTGATGTTCACAGCAGATGTTTATTTGTTTGTATTTTTAATCTTTCTATTACCTACTAGTTTTTTTATTATTATTATTTTTACTTACAAAATCTGGCTGAGGGACTATAAACAGAGAGTAGCCTAGTCCAAATTTCCCTTATGCTATATCAATAGCGAAGGTTGAGTGCAAAGGCCATCCACTCGGTAAATTTTGTTTAGCCAAAACCGGTTGGCCTCAAAGCAGTCACTCTAAAGCTAATTGAGAGGCAGACGGCAAACGCCGACCCCAACAGAGAAAAGGAAGATTTTTACGTACATGTCAGCTCACGTCCCGGGTAGATTGGGGATATCCAGTAGGATAAGGACAGTCGTGTGATGTTCACAACAGATGTTTCTTTGTGTATATGTTTACTTTCTATTACCAACCAACCCATATTAGTTTTTTTTGTAACTTACATGTAAGCTCCAGTCTAGGGTAGATGCTATCCTCATCCTCCAAGTCTCCCCCCTCCTCCTCCTCATCCGTTTCTTCAGTGCAGGATGTCGAAATAGACTGCGAGGGACTCGGGGCCACCGCGTGAGAATTGAGACCGGCACTGAGTAACTTGAGTTGAGAGCCGAGGCCTGTCTTAGAGCTGATCTCCCCCAGAGTTTCCGACGTGAGTGGTTTGCCACTGGCGTTCACTACCTGTTCCAGTCGAATAGAATAGAATATAACTCGATTAACCACTGGCGTTTACTACCTATTCGAGTGGAATAGAATAGAATATAACTCGATTAACCACTGGCGTTCACTACCTGTTCGAGTCGAATAGAATAGAATATAACTCGATTAACCACTGGCGTTTACTACCTGTTCGAGTGGAATAGAATAGAATATAACTCGATTACTTAACTCTAAGTTTATTGAGCTAATAAAGATCGAACCCGGGTCTCCTGCGTGCAAGGCGAGCGCAGTGACTACTACACCATGGGAGCTGACTGAATTACCTAGGGACTTACTAATATTGTCACCCAATATGGGATCTTCTACTTGCCTTAATAGTTTTTAGTCCAGGTAAATTAACAGGGATCAGTATGCTGGGTGAATTCGTATAGTTCTGACCGCTACAACTGTTATGGGCTTTCTTCTTGGTCACACCTGGCGATATGTTTTTCAATAAGTTACCACCGTTCTTATTCAGCTTTCTATTGGTCGGTAATTGGTTACTCGGTACTGAGCTGCTATTGGTGGATCGTGTATCGTCATCCGATTGGCTGACGTTGATCAAGATGGTGTCCACGCTGCTCGTGTCCGACATGTCGATATCTTCACTCTGATGATGAAAGGAAAACAAAGTTTGAACTTGGTTATCAATGGAGGAGTTGCAATTGGGAAAATATTATTAATAAAAGGTCGATTCCTACGTAAAAAGTTGTGAAAAATCCAAATCTGAGGTCAAAACTCCGAAAAAGTAACTTTAAAAGGTCGAACTTTTTAATTGCCTTCCTAATGAAAAAGTTTGAAGAGTTGTGACGTCAGATTTCACGTCAAAATCCGCAGAAACGCTTGCGCACAAACAAACGAAGCGGGAGTCATGAATTATGACATCATCGCCTACGGGAACGTATACCGTGACGTCAAAGTTCACGATTTACCGGTATTTTTTAAATCGATTTATCTCGGTAATTAGAAGTCGTAGTAGAAAAAGAAAAATTCCGTTGGTCCTCATTTTTCCTGCTCTATGGCTTTGAAACATCACCCAAGTAAGCACAACTGATCTATTATAGAGTGACGTTGAGCTCTCAACAAACAAAGAAGATTCGTATAAGCTTCACCCAACATTTAGGGTTGTTTATCTTTATACCTAAACCTCTAGAGTGAGCTTTAGAAGAACTAAGAAGGAAAAAAATCACTTCTTTGACATCAGGGGATCCCAAAACGGATATTTCCAACCATTTCCCGATTCTGAAAATTTGGACCGATTGCAATACTGTCATTACTAGTATAGCTCGCTATACTGTAGTAGGTAATAGAAAGTAAAAAAAGTTCCGACAGTAGCACACACTCACCTGTGTGGTAGTTTCTGAAGGTGGCGGAGTGAGGGTGCCCGCCGCGGTCTTCCCTCCCTCCTCCTCGTACCCCCCATGTGGCGGTGACTGAGTGCATGACACGCCGCTGTCCGAGCACACACTCCCCAGAGGGTGCTTATCAAACAGCAGATCCCCGGCCAGATCGGAAGAGCGGGTCAGCTTAAGTAACTATATCTAGGTAGGCACTCCCTTACTGATATTATTGTATTTATTACTATTGTAATATTGTACCTACTGTTAAAATATATGAATAAAATAAAGCATTAATAGTACTAATACTAATAATAAGAGAAGAAGCAAAATCATACCTAAAAACTCTCCCTCTCTCAAAAAAAAAAAAAAAAAAAAAAAAAAAAAAAAAAAAATGTCAGCTCTGTTTCAACCTGATTTTGACAATTTTTGACACTGCTTTATGGCAATTTTCAGCTGTACTGATTAAATGGTTAGTTTAGGGATATTAAATAGGATAAGGAAAGTCGTGTGATGTTCACAGCAGATGTTTATATTTGTTTGTATTTTTAATCTTTCTATTACCTACTAGTTTTTTATTATTTTCACTTACAAAATCTGGCTGAGGGACTATAAACAGAGAGTAGCCTAGTCCAAATTTCCCTTATGCTATATCAATAGCGAAGGTTGAGTGCAAAGGCCATCCACTCGGAAAATTTTGTTTAGCCAAAACCGGTTGGCCTCAAAGCAATCACTCTAAAGCTAATTGAGAGGCAGACGACAAACGCCGACCCCATCTGAACATGGGAAAAGGCAAAGAAGGTTTTTACGTACATGTCAGCTCACATCTCGGGTAGATTGGGGATATCCAGTAGGATAAGGACAGTCGTGTGATGTTCACAACAGATGTTTATTTGTGTATATGTTTACTTTCTATTACCAACCCATATTAGTTTTTTTTGTAACTTACATGTAAGCTCCAGTCTAGGGTAGATGCTATCCTCATCCTCCAAGTCTCCCCCCTCCAAAGAAGATTTTTACTTACATGTCATCTCACGTCTCGGGTAGATTGGGGATATTTAGTAGGATAAGGACAGTCGTGTGATGTTCACAACAGATGTTTATTTGTGTATATGTTTACTTTCTATTACCAACCCATATTAGTTTTTTTTTTGTAACTTACATGTAAGCTCCAGTCTAGGGTAGATGCTATCCTCATCCTCCAAGTCTCCCCCCTCCTCCTCCTCATCCGTTCTTCTACCTCCTCGATGATCATTCTATGATGCGTTTTGCTCTCCGCTCCACTCTGTTTACTTATTTAGCGTCAAATGCAATCCAAGGAGTCGGTACTTTTTGTATACAAATTCCGTAGCATTCCAGGAGGTCAATTTGAAAAGAAGCCAGCCTAGTTAGCTTAGTTGGTAGTGCGTCTGCCTTGTAAGCGCTAGGCCGCGGGTTCGATTCCCGCCCGGGGCGGATTTTATCCTGATGGGATAATGTTCGTTCTCGGAACGGCTGACTTTCTTCTATCCTATCATTCTCTCTTATCTGCTTTAGGGCGATAACTACGATAAGACCTTAGCCTTATAGACTGATGGTCCAGTTCCTTCTATTTAACCTCATATAAGATATAAGTAATACACATAAATTACATACCTAATGACATACGTATGTCAATGTTAAATATTTTTCAAGCAACAAGGAAAAAAAAAGTTCAAGAGGAATGAATTAGAAAATTGGAAATTAGAAATGTTTGTTGTTCCGTTTATTATAGAATGAGCGAAAAATTGCAAAAATCGACTGAAAATGGCAAAAATACCAAAATGTGATTTTCCGATTATTTTTCATAATCGATTATACTTTCGATTATTTTTTATAAACGATTACGATTATCGATAATAATCGATTAATCGATTATCATAATCGATTATTATCATAATCGATCAAGCTTTTAAATATATTACCAATTACACTAACTCAGATACCAAAAATTTTGATAAAAAGATGCCTTGTACCACTATTGAATGAATATATCGAAACAGAAGAATATAATCAAGTATTGGAAGTACTGGAATGAAAAATGTATGTACGTAACTTCATGGTCTGTGTTGCAGCTTGTTATTCATCAGTCTGACGGTTTATGAGGGTAAGAGATAATTTACCAATCATTTATTAATTATTAATTGAGTTTACAATTTAATTTCTCTCTCCACTATCATAACCCATTCGCGCAGGTTGGTTCAAGTTGTCCACTGTTCAGTTATCTGACGGCGTGAAACCTTTGCGCTTCAGACGACTCTTCCTATTGTCGAGTCATAAAGTTCGACAGTAACCTTTGTGGGCGGCGCGATATCATTCGCCGCCCGACCTGACTAGCACGGGAGACAACTCTCGAAGGTTGAAACTAACGTCCATAAAGTATTTTTCCTTTCGTCTTTAGTGCCACACCTTTAACAGTGTATATTTACCTTCTTTTTCACTTGTACGATTTTTGTTTATAAAAACCCCTTTACCCTAAAGGGACAGATATATTCAATAAGAAGGTTGTTATTGGATCGACCGGTTCGTAAAGTGTCGTAGTAAAGTAAAGTAATAGCCAGAGGCTTGTATCCAAATTGGGTTAAAATTTAAAGTTCAAATTTATTAAAATTTAAAGTTCAGGTTTCAAGGCAGCCTAATCTCTTTTTTACCCAAGGTTGTTACTTTCTTTAATATCAGATCACTAGTTTCTTTACGTGTGGCACTCGTCCCTCTGACAACACCTTACACCTCTGGCACTCGGTCGGGGCCGCGGGGCCGCCCCGACCGAG
>NW_007382131.1:8466-12519 GCF_000475195.1 Diaphorina citri | reverse complement strand
GTATTCATGGCCATTTTTTTTTTTTATTTTATTGAGATTAGTGCAGTTTGTCCATTGATCCATAAGATTGGTTTTTAAATTGTTCTTATAATAACACAATAAAAAGCTAAATAAAGTAAGCGAGGCCGTTTTATCACATGAATAAATCCAGAGATTGAGAGCGTGCCCAAGTCAGGTGTGTCCAGTCCCAAGATTGTAAAGGGTTTATTTCAATGATTAACCCCACGCGATGTTCACTATTGGGGAGTCACTTTGCTCGCAAGAAAAGAAAATCAATTAATCAAATACATAATTCTAGATACTTGTAGGTTAAAGGTTCTTTTGCAAAACGATCTCAAAACACACACAATAAGCGTCTCTACAAGCTAAAGGTCCAATGTCCAACATGCGTTGGGAGCAAAAAGCTGTGTAGTCCTAAGAGTCCAGTGTATGAATCTCCAAAATCATAGAACATTATGCGTATTGACATAACCACGGAACAATAACTACAATAGTCTTTTACTATTTATTGACTATTGTAGTAACGACCAAAATGTCTAAAAAAACTCTATGCAGAACTGACAAGTGTGGCGGTGAATATCTTTGGACGATACGTGGATATTGACAATGTATTGAATATATAATTCAAGCATCATCGTGGATGTGGTCATCGTAGTCGTAGGTATAGATGATGAGGATTGTTGATTGTTCTAATAAACATCAGATAGTATAATGGCACACTTCGATTGACATAAATCCAAGCATATAATTTTCACTCAATTGAGCCTCAACCCTTTGCCAGTGCTTGAGATATTCTCACCATCACATCATATCTCGTCTTGTGATCACACGCCCACATTCTCGCCTCATTTACCTTCACCTCACCTCCCTAGCTGATGATGGTGAAAGCGTCGATTTCCTATACTTATACCTCAAAAACCCTCAATCTGTTTAAGGTCCTAATATAAACTAGGGTATATCAGCGCGAAATGATCCCTACGGCATACGTAGTGTTAAAGCGCTTAAGGAAAGAAAAAAGACAAAAATGTTCCAAAATTTTGGACGCGGGGTATTTATAGCTTCAAACCCCTCAGAAAGCTCTGATCATTCTAGACTATAAATAATTTGGTCAAAATGTGCACATTGGGCCTGTAAAGCCCAAAGAGTCTTGGGCCTTTAGAGTAATTGGAGGATAATTTAATTTATTTGATGACTTTAAAAGATTCACAATACACATTGAACCTCTTTAACTACAGACAATGTCTTTATTTGATAACTCTTCATTGACCAATTTAAAAAAAGTCCCAGTGCATGACTGTTTCTTTATTTCTTCAATAAAAAAAAAAAAAACACCATGAAACATTTCCCCCCCCCCCCAAGACCCTTTCCCCAAATGATTGGCATAATAATTGTTGCAATGAAGCAAAACAAGCGATGCATTGTTTAATGAAACAAACAAGGGACAGAGAAAATGAAAATAAAAATTAGTGACACAGACACAATAAACTTATTGTTTTCATTGATTCGAAATAAAAGGCAGCAAAACACCAATAATAATTTATTTTTACTAGCAGAGTGCCAGTGTTTCGCCACGGAAAACTGATCATAAAAAATTGTTAGATGAAATAAAAAATAAAATAAAATAAAAACTCGAGATTCGTTTAGATTCAGGCGAACATTTCCTTATTGCACAACTAGAACAAATTTGGAATATAATATCTCTGTAGTGTGGTCAAACTTTTTTCACTTGGCGGGGTGGAGAGCTACCGCTCTCCTTAATATTTCAACCGAAACAAAATATCTCGAGAATAGTAAGAGCTAGAAACTTGACATTTGGTATGTAGGCCACAAATGTGACAAGGATGCAAATCTTTTGGTTAAGAAAGATCGGTGCTGCCAAGCGGTTGGACGGACTTTTGTCACTTTTGGCTCTACTGACTAAACAATACATGATGATTAAAAAGTAAGAGATATCGCAAAAGTTATAAGTTGGTCTCTTAGTATGGGGGTCGTGCAGTCAATAATGGTTGGGACTACGGACTGGGTTCTGGCCTTTTTGGGTTTGATTCCCGGACTGGGTGGACTGTTTGGCTGAGACTCTGTAATCAGCCGGGGGGTCTGCCTGGTCTGGGGGTTGAACTTGAGTCTGGTTTCGGCTTGGTTCGTGGCCCCAACCATTAAGTAACTATATCTAGGTAGGCACTCCCTTACTGATATTATTGTATTTATTACTATTGTAATATTGTACCTACTGTTAAAATATATGAATAAAATAAAGCATTAATAGTACTAATACTAATAATAAGAGAAGAAGCAAAATCATACCTAAAAACTCTCCCTCTCTCAAAAAAAAAAAAAAAAAAAAAAAAAAAAAAAAAAAAATGTCAGCTCTGTTTCAACCTGATTTTGACAATTTTTGACACTGCTTTATGGCAATTTTCAGCTGTACTGATTAAATGGTTAGTTTAGGGATATTAAATAGGATAAGGAAAGTCGTGTGATGTTCACAGCAGATGTTTATATTTGTTTGTATTTTTAATCTTTCTATTACCTACTAGTTTTTTTTTATTATTATTATTTTCACTTACAAAATCTGGCTGATGGACTATAAACAGAGAGTAGCCTAGTCCAAATTTCCCTTATGCTATATCAATAGCGAAGGTTGAGTGCAAAGGCCATCCACTCGGAAAATTTTGTTTAGCCAAAACCGGTTGGCCTCAAAGCAATCACTCTAAAGCTAATTGAGAGGCAGACGACAAACGCCGACCCAATCTGAACATGGGAAAAGGCAAAGAAGATTTTTACGTACATGTCAGCTCACGTCTCGGGTAGATTGGGGATATCCAGTAGGATAAGGACAGTCGTGTGATGTTCACAACAGATGTTTATTTGTGTATATGTTTACTTTCTATTACCAACCCATATTAGTTTTTTTTGTAACTTACATGTAAGCTCCAGTCTAGGGTAGATGCTATCCTCATCCTCCAAGTCTCCCCCCTCCTCCTCCTCATCCGTTTCTTCAGTGCAGGATGTCGAAATAGACTGCGAAGGACTCGGGGCCACCGCGTGAGAATTGAGACCGGCACTGAGTAACTTGAGTTGAGAGCCGAGGCCTGTCTTAGAGCTGATCTCCCCCAGAGTTTCCGACGTGAGTGGTTTGCCACTGGCGTTCACTACCTGTTCGAGTGGAATAGAATATAACTCGATTAACTCTAAGTTTATTGAGCTAATAAAGATCGAACCCGGGTCTCCTGCGTGCAAGGCGAGCGCAGTGACTACTACACCATGGGAGCTGACTGAATTAGGGACTTACTAATATTGTCACCCAATATGGGATCTTCTACTTGCCTTAATAGTTTTTAGTCCAGGTAAATTAACAGGGATCAGTATACTGGGTGAATTCGTATAGTTCTGACCGCTACAACTGTTATACTTGCCTTAATAGTTTTTAGTCCAGGTAAATTAACAGGGATCAGTATGCTGGGTGAATTCGTATAGTTCTGACCGCTACAACTGTTTCTTCTACTTGCCTTAATAGTTTTTAGTCCAGGTAAATTAACAGGGATCAGTATGCTGGGTGAATTCGTATAGTTCTGACCGCTACAACCGTTATGGACTTTCTTCTTGGTCACACTTGGCGATATGTTTTTCAATAGGTTACCACCGTTCTTATTCAGCTTTCTATTGGTCGGTAATTGGTTACTCGGTACTGAGCTGCTATTGGTGGATCGTGTATCGTCATCCGATTGGCTGACGTTGATCAAGATGGTGTCCACGCTGCTCGTGTCCGACATGTCGATATCTTCACTCTGATGATGAAAGGAAAACAAAGTTTGAACTTGGTTATCAATGGAGGAGTTGCAATTGGGAAAATATTATTAATAAAAGGTCGATTCCTACGTAAAAAGTTGTGAAAAATCCAAATCTGAGGTCAAAACTCGGAAAAAGTAAAACACGCGGTTCGCGCCAAAAGACGGCCTAATATACTCGCACCCTTTAGACTGGCAGCGTGTGAGCAAAGCTTGAAAGCAAGTAATCTGCCGTTATTTTTAACGTTAAAAGCTGGAAAATTTA
>NW_007382131.1:0-7809 GCF_000475195.1 Diaphorina citri | reverse complement strand
AAAGGGGATCTTACTTCGAGTCCAAAACTTAGAAACGAGTCAAAAACTTAGAAACGAGTCAAAAACTTCCAAAATCGAGTCAAAAACTTAGAAATATGAATTCCAAATGTACGTCTACCAAACTTGTACTTTATGGACCGAACAACTGAACCGATAACCTTTCTAAATTGTATGTGCATTCAACTAAATATCTATTAATAATATTAATACACCTATATGTAACTAAATATCTATTAATAATATTAATACACCTATATGTAATATAAATAGGTACCTACAAGAGTATTCAATAAATAATCTCACAGGTATTTAACCTGTGAGATAAATAGGTATACGATCCTCATTTCATGCACCCTTCCAACTTAAAACCTACACTCGTTATTAAAATGTCAATCAACAACCAAAAATCCCAAAGAAAGTTTAAAAATACATAGGCAGATACCTACTTGGGTAGGTACCTAAAATCAAACAGGACAAAACCTATTTAAATTGATATTTCTGCAAAACAGATAAACTCAACAAATCGTCGCTTAAGGAACAAAGAGGCTTATTGACTGCCACAAGAAGAATATAGGTACCTAGTCTTAAGTACAAGTACAGTAGAACCTCGATTATTTCAAATCCAAAATCCATTGCTTTTTTTCCAAGGATATCCTTTCTGTAAATATCTATTAATAATATTAATACACCTATATGTAATATAAATAGGTACACGAGTATTCAATAAATAATCTCACAGGTATTTAACCTATGACATAAATAGGTATACGAGCCTCGTTTCATGCACCCTTCCAACCTAAAACCTACACTCGTTATTAAAATGTCAATCAACAACCGAAAATCCCAAAGAAAGTTTAAAAATACATAGGCAGATACCTACTTGGGTACCTAAAATCAAACAGGACAAAACCTAGGTATCTAAATTGATATTTCTGCAAAACAGATAAAATCAACAAATCGTCGCTTAAGGAACAAAGAGGCTTATTGACTGCCACAAGAAGAATATAGGTAGTCTTAAGTAGAAGTACAGTAGAACCTCGATTATTTCAACTCCAAAATCCATTGCTTTTTTCCAAGGATATCCTTTCTTATCAGAGGAAAAGATCATAGAAAGTGATCATTTCAACTACCCCCGGTCCCCGATTCGTTGAAATAATCGAGGTTCTACTGTACCTACTTCTCACAAACGCACATCTCACGTGTAGGTAGTAGGTATGCATATTCAAACTAGGTAGGTACGCTTAACTACTTATCAAGAACGTAGTAGGTAAAAAAAACATCAATGGAGCAATTGCAAATGGGTAAAAATTATAAATAAATGGTCGGAGCCAAAAAATATTGAATAGATTTTGCCACATGTTCAAATCTCAACAGTAAAGTTCATAGGAATGTGTACATAAGTGTTAGTGCAGTAGATAAGTTAATTTTTTGGTAAATAAATCTAAAATACTTACATCATCTTGTTTAACTTTCCGGTCTTCTTTCTCGATTAAAAAATTCATTAAATTAAAATCCGACATTTTTGTGGACACAATTTAATAGAATTTAACTAATGGTGACTATTTTTAATCTGGTCCGTTCTTTTACGTGCAGACATATGCTTGAGTATCACTTCACTGCACAGGAAAACCTACTTTCATTACTCCAAAGTTCAATCTACCTAGCTACCTGCTAGAGGCGAAGTTGAGTGTTTTTTTCTTCAAATGAGCAATATTGTATGGTTTTCAATAGATAATAACTAGTTTTTTACACATGTCAGATAAAAACTTATCAAAGAAGTTTACTAAATTGTTGTTTCGCGATAAATCTAATGATTATCTCGAGTTTGAAATGTATTTTATAAATAGGTTCTAGAAAAAACATGAACCCTTTGACCTATGCGGCTCATGTTATGGTGCTACCACGCGTCGAAAAAATACGCCCGGGTGATTATGAATGACGAGAATGGCGCGAGCGAGAGTCGCCCGAGCCGCCCGAAAACTTTGAAGGTTAGTCTTTGAAGGGTCACCTCTATTTTTTTTCAAGATTGCTACGAGTTAGGTCGAGGGAGCTGTAACTGCTAAGGTCTTATCGTCCTCAAATCGAAGAGAGAAAGAAGACAGGAAAGGTGGAAAGGAGAAAGCCAGCCGTTCCGGGAACGAACATATCTGTTGAGGATAACATCTGCCCCGGCGAGAATCGAACCCACGATCTAGCAAACGCGTTCCCAGCCAACTAGGCTGTCATGAAAAAAGGTCTATTTTATTAAACACCTTTGAGAAGTCTAGGGTCGGTTGACCCTCTGGGGTATCGCGTGCTGCTGGGTTCCCGGCGTCACGAGGAGACCTCAGCTGTTAAAAGTGATGTTGTTGTTGTTGTTGTTGTTGTAGCGGCTTTAGCTTTCGCCGAATGGCGATAGCAGAATAAAGAAAAGATATCTTCTTGTATCTGCTATACTCCGGGGTGATGGTCTCTAGCTCTAGCCATGTTAAATTGGCTCGCTCGTCCTGAACCGCAGTCAACCATCGTGAGGACTTGTGCTTGGTCTTTAAAAGCAGAGAAAACCCTTTGAGGAACTGCCAGCTTGCTAGGCTGGTTAGGGTTAGCTGTTCTCCTTCCTGTTTATAGTCCCACAGCCAGACGCTAGTCTTCTCTCTGTTTAACGTCCCCTAGCCAGACAATTGGTTGAGATTCGGTACTATACTATAGTTGAAATTAGAAGAGATTAGACTCCCACTTACTCTACTATAGTTAGTTGAAACTCAAAGAGATGGTACTCCCACAATCCACAACTGTGGCCTAGTTGGTATTATTCTGGGCTTGCACACTAGAGGTCTTGAGTTTGATTCCCGGCAGAGCCGAAGTTTTTTCGACTCTATAAGTACGGGGAATTCGGGAGGGCACTCAGCCTCGTGAGGGCAATCAAGTAGGTAGTTAACTACTGTGATGCAGTGGCAGTGGCGACCAGTGGCGGTATTATGAGTGTTGTTCTTGTTGTAGTGGCTTCAGCTGTGATGCAGTAGCGACCAATGGTGGTATTATGAGTGTTGTTCTTGTTGTAGTGGCTTCAGCTCTAGCTGAATGGTGATGGCAGAATAAAGAAAGGATATTTTTTTTCTTTTGGTACACCAGGTCTCTGGTCTCTAGCCATGTTTTGGTTTGTCCTGAATCCTAGTCAACCATTGCATTGTGAGGACTTGTGCTAGTTCTTTAAAGCAGAGAGAACCCTTTGAAAACTGAAAGCTAGCTAGGCTGGTTACGGTTAGCTGTTCTCCTCCCTGTTTAACTTCCCCTAGCCAGAGACAAGGTATCCCTTTGAAAACTGAAAGCTAGCTAGGCTGGTTACGGTTAGCTGTTCTCCTCCCTGTTTAACTTCCCCTAGCCAGAGACAAGGTATTTATTATGAGTGTAAAAAAAATCATGATAAATGGGAAATAACAGTTAAGGAGGCTCTTAGTAAGTAATGCTGTGATATACCAAATGTTACAAAGGCCCTCAAATTCACCACAAATAATATCCATGATTGTATTTTTTACTCCCACAACTGAGTACTTAGGAATAAAAATTCATTGTGATGAGAAACATGAATTTGGATTAAGTTAAACTATGAGATTAACTGACCTGATTGGTTCATTTTAAACTTTCTAGCCAATCAGATTTATCAATTGAATTGTTTTATTTAGTTTAAACGCAGATGTGTTCTCAGCAATTACCTAAGCAATTAGTGGCCAGTTTTTTTTTTAATTAATTTATTTAATTTTACTAGACAGAATTTAATCTCAGATTGTGATGGTCCCAACCTCCCAACTAGGTACCTAAGTACCTAATCAATTATTTGATCATTTGGTCATCAAATAATTGATTAGGTACCTACCAAATATTTCTAACAATGGGGAGCAGGCAGTCCTTCCAAGAACAAACCTAATCTGTCTAGGAAGTTTGACCATTTGGGAATTGAACGAACAACCTAGCACTTCCAAACTAACCAGGTTGGCAAGAGTAAGTAGGTAGTACCTAACTTAACCAATGCATATATATTTTTCAAGATTTGACCGTTCCGTTCAATCTCGTTCTCACTCAATTCCTTTCCATGGTGATTCGACTCTTTTTCACCCTGACTCAACTCTTTTCCATGCTGACTCAACTCCTTTCCGTGCTGATTCAACTCCTTTCCATGCTGATTCAACTCTTTCGTGTCTTCCGAATGGTTTTGAATCAGGCGCGAGTTTACAATGAGGTTGAATACTCGCGGAGTTTTGATACGTTTGCGGAAGTGAAGGCGCCATACGCCGTGACGTTTGTTCATCTCGAACTGGCCCTGCTCGTTCCCCTTCTCTATGTAGTACTCGAAATCATTCTGGAAATTAATCAAATTAAAAATAGTAAATCAAGGCTCTAGGGACCTCAAAACGTGTTTTGGCACTAAAAACTAGTGATGTGTCTCATGAAACTGTTTCGAAACGCGGTTTTGAAACCGAGAATACGGATCCGGTTTCATGAAACCGCTGAGTTAAAGTTTCGAAACTTGAATTATGACACCCTATGAAATCTCAGACTCACAACTCTAGTACTCTAGCTATGAAGAAAATGAAACTCGAGGCGACCCCTAATTATTATTTCCCCTTGCTGATAATAAAGACCGTAACGGACCCGAAAGTTTCAGGTTTCAGTTTCGAAACTCAGATCCGAAGCCTTAGAGCGTTTCGAAACGTGGGATCTGGATCCCTGAAAAGTTTCATTTTTCCCATCACTACTAAAAACTGACCATCGAAATTTTGACCCGATTACATTACTTTCCTTCCTATAGGATAAGGAAAGTAAAAATGCGTCGAAATGTTTCGTGTAATATACACACTGGCGTGCTCAGGCCGGAACTTGGCCTTGCGCACTGCCGTGCGCCTAGATCAACCAATTAGATTGCCTAATCCAAGACTTAAACCGAGAACTCACTTTGTGGCCCCGGACCTTAGTAAACACTAGCGGAAGTAGTAAAAATGCGTCGAAATGTTTCGTGTAATATACACACTGGCGTGCTCAGGCCGGAACTTGGCCTGGCGCACTGCCGTGCGCCCAGATCAAGCAATTAGGTTGCCTAATCTAAGACTTAAACCGAGTACTCACTTTGTGGCCCCGGACCTTAGTAAACACTAGCGGAAGTTAGAAGTTGAACACCCTGTAAGGATTTCATGATTTTTTGTGTTATCGTCGCTGACTAACATACGTAATATTACCTTGATAGCGGACTGTAGCTTGATGATCTGACTTCGATGTTTGGTCTGGTCAAGGTGTATGGTTATCGAGGTCCTGGGTTCGAATCCATGCTCATGACGTCTTTTCCTGTTATCTCCTTTCTTCTTCTTCTTCTTACCATGACCGTCAGTATGATTCAAATTACGCCGGTGTCGTCCGTTTATCTTACATGAGAAACAGCCTGGAATCAATGAGGAAAATTCATTAATAATTCCATATCCTTACGTGGTGTGTAGTGGTCCAGACACTCGCCTCGTTATCAGGAGGGCGTGGGTTCAATCAAAGCCGACGTACGGAAACGAGGATTTTTTCAAAAATGTTCAACACACTTACAAAGAAGATTTTTCTTATTCAATTTTGGGCCCAATTAGACCCGTGAGGCTTTCTTTTTCATAAAATAATTCCATATCCTTACGTGGTGTAGTGGTCCAGACACTCGCCTCGTTATCAGGAGGTCGTGGGTTCAATCAAAGCCGAGGTACGGAAACGAGGAACTTTTCAAAAAATGTTCAACACACTTACAAAGAAGATTTTTCTTATTCAATTTTGGGCCCAATTAGAACTGTGAGGCTTTCTTTTTTATAAAACAATTCATCCATTTTCTTCTATTTGACCAGAAATTACGACTTGTACGATTCCTCTTACCTGTGTATAACACTTTCTATTACCCTGCTAGATTTTACTTTCCATTACCTTCTGTGGATATAATCTCATCACTGTTCAAGCTTTGGCTAGCATACTCTCCGCCTCCTTCTACTGTAGGATAGGTGGGTATACCGCACAACACTTTCTATTACTCTGCTAGATTTTACTTTCCATTACCTTCTGTGGATATAATCTTGTCACTGTTCAAGCTTTGGCTAGCATACTCTCCGCCTCCTTCTACAATAGGGTAGGTAGGTATACCGCCCAGGTTCGGCCTCTCATAAGATCGGAATCCAGGATAGAGGCCGGAGGATATGGTGGCCAGACAATGGCCTTGGCCTATGCGTTGATATCTGAAACAGAATGGCAAACCAATATCAGCAACCTCCTTGGCCGAGTGGGTATCACACTAGGCTTGCACGCAAGACGCGGTTCGATTCTCGGGGGGGGGGGGGGGGCGAGGTTTTTTTCGGGCCTCTGTGCTTGGAGTTCGGGGTGCACTCAGCCTCGTAAGGACCATTAAGTAGCTACTTTAATCAAGTAGCGGACCAGTGGCGGCATTACCAGTGTAAAAGAATTATTGAAATATGGGAAATTGATTGGCAAAGGAAGGCACTTAGTAAATGTTGTGATATCCACAAAAGTTGTGAAAAAGCTCCGCTTTATCACAAAGAATTTGAGAGAGAGAGAGAGAAGAGAGAGAGAGAGAGAGAGAGAGAGAGAGAGAGAGAGAGAGAATGAATATAATAATAATAATAATAATAAAATCCTCATCGTATTAAAAGATCCAAGGGCTTGGGACACAGTGGATTCGTATTGAAATTCCACTAGTCTACTTACCCGCTAGGACATTTCACCAAGAGAATCCACTAATTCCTAGTGGCGTACACCGAATGAGCACGGCCCTAGACAGACAAGGCTGGCTACTGCAGTTGTGTGCACAGCTGTAGGGCGGCTTCAAACTGGAAACCTCTGGACAGGCCACATCGGTAACTACAGGCAGTGTTGAAACATTTACCGCCGCGCTCACCTCTCGGGTTTTGAGACCTGAGGGGAAGAAAGATGTAATAAAATAGGCCTTGTTTGTTGTTGTTGTTGTTGTTGTTGTTGTTGTTGTTGTTGTTGTTGTTGTTGTTGTTAGTGTTGTTGTTGTTGTTGGTGTTGTTGTTGTTGTAGCGGCTTTACCTATAGCCGAAAGGTGATGACAACATGGAGAAAATATCTCTTCCATCACCCATACACCAGGGTGATGGTCTCTAGCCATGTTTAATTAGCTCGTCCTGAACCGCAGTCAACCATCGTGAGGAGTTGTGCTTGTTCTTTAAAAGCAGAGAGAACCCTTTGAAGAGCTGCCAGTTAGCTAGGCTGGTTGGGGTTAGCTGTTCTTCTCCATGTTTATAGTCTCACAGCCAGACGCTAGTCTACTCTCTGTGGACCTCGTTTATCCTTAACTACTTCATCTTGGACACCCTTCGCTGAAAGTCCAGAAGAAGTAAACAGAGTTGTATTTTATCATGTGAAAAAAAAAGTGAGTCAATATGGCCGACAAAATGGCGGACTCTTTTTCATCTTCAACACCGTGGCTGCCAAGCTCGACCATGTTTTCCCACGATGTTTCCACAAAATCCCTCATCTAATTGTAAATATCTTAATATCCTCCATTAATTCCTGTTTTATCCCTCACACAACTCGAAAAACCCCGGAGAAAGAACAAAATCCCCGAAAGTGGAAACAGTACGTAAGCGCTCGTGGCAGCAAGTGTGGTTGCGCCATTACGTCCAAATTTGTTTCTCTTTGGATTACATAGACATTTGGATCACATATCCCGAAGCATGGAGGTAAACATGTTCCTCTTATGTGTGCGTGTGTGATAATCTCTCTGTGATAAATCGTTCTTTTCTAGTCTTGTGTTTTTCGTATCAAATTAAGTGTAAT